>NW_026973685.1:512500-515000 GCF_035594125.1 Scylla paramamosain | reverse complement strand
GTTTGTTACTGATACTTTTATTTATTTATTTTTTTTTTTGTAAGTAATTGTTTGACTGTTCTTTCTTTCCTTTCTTTTTTTATTTTCTATTTTATTTTATTTATTCTTATAAAGTATGTTAGGATGTGTGAGGTTAGTTAGGTTAGATTAGGTGCGTTAAGTTAGATTAGGAAACTTTATGAAACTATTTCTTCCTCATACATTTTCCTTTCTTTTTTTTTTTTTTAGCTTAGGTAAGATTGTGTCAGGTTATGTGACGCTAGGTTAGGTTAGAAAGGTTATGTCAGGTGTTAAATATTTAAGTAATCACCCAGGTGTTAAAGTTGTTCTTGTGTGTATGTTAGGTTAGGTTAACTGGGTCCGGTTAGACATGTTAGGTTATTAAGGGTAGGTTAGGTTAGGTTAGGCTAGGATTGTAGGGAGGTTTTTTTTTTTTTTTGTTTATAAGTAATCATCCCACTTGTAAGGCCAAGTTGGGTCAGATCAGGTTGGGTTAGGTTAGGAAGTTTCAGTGTACGAGAAATGCTTCTATTTGTATGTAACTCAAAAATAAATAAATAAATAAATAAATATTATTACGTATTGTTATTATTGATTTAAAGCATGAGTAGTAGTGATAGTAGTAGTAGTAGCTATAGGAAAAGAAGAGCGAGAAGAAAAGAACAAGAAGAAGAAAAAGAATAGTAATAATAATAATAATAATAATAATAATAATAATAATAATAATAATAATAATAATAATAATAATAATAATGATGATGATGATGATGATGACGATGATAATAATAATAATAAGAAAAAAAAAGGAGGAAGAGGAAAATAAAATAAAAGGAAAAATAAGAAGAGGAGGACGAGGAGGAAAAGGAGGACAAGAAGAAGAAGAAGAAGAAGAAGAAGAAGAAGAAGAAGAAGAAGAAGAAGAAGAAGAAGAAGAAGAAGAAGAAGAAGAAGAAGAAGAAGAAAAAAGTAGTAGTATTTCAAGGGGGAAGAGAAGGAAAATATTATTATTATTATTATTATTATTATTATTATTATTATTATTATTATTATTATCATTATTATCATTATTATTATTATTATTATTATTATTATTATTATTATTATTATTAGTAGTAGTAGTAGTAGTAGTAGTAGTAGTAGTAGTAGTAATAGTAGTTGTTGTTGTTGTAGTAGTTGTAATTTTCAATTGCTAGTTAAAGCAGGATGAGGATAAAATAATAGTAGCAGAAAAGAAAGAAGAAAACATCAATAACAGCTAGATAAATCAATCAATCAATCAATCAATCTCTCTCTCTCTCTCTCTCTCTCTCTCTCTCTCTCTCTCTCTCTCTCTCTCTCTCTCTCTCTCTCTCTCTCTCTCTCTCTCTCTCTATCAGTGAGTGGATGCCAGCAACTTCCTGATCTATCTGTCTGTGTGCCTGTCTGTCTGTTTGTCTGTCTATCTTTCTATTTATACATTTATTTGTCTTTCTTGCTATTTTATCTTTTCATTTTTTTCCGTTTTTCTGTCTGTCTGTCTGGTAGTCTGTCTGTGTGTTTGTCTGTCTGTATGTATGCATGTACACAAATATGAATATATGTATATCCACCCATCTACGAGTATCTATATATGTTTTTAATTAAGTGTGTGTAGGTGTTTTATTTATTTATTTTTTTTTTTTTTTATGTAGGAAGGACACTGGCCAAGGGCAACAAAAATCTAATAAAAAAAAAAATGCCCACTGAAATGCCAGTCCCATAAAAGGGTCAAAGCAGTGGTCAAAAATTGATGGATAAGTGTCTTGAAACCTCCCTCTTGAAGGAATTCAAGTCATAGGAAGGTGGAAATACAGAAGCAGGCAGGGAGTTCCAGAGTTTACCAGAGAAAGGGATGAATGATTGAAAATACTGGTTAACTCTTGCGTTAGAGCGGTGGACAGAATAGGGGTGAGAGAAAGAGGGGAGGCATGCAGTTAGCAAGATCAGAAGAGCAGTTAGCATGAAAATAACGGTAGAAGACAGCTAGATATGCAACATTGCTGTGGTGAGAGAGAGGCTGAAGACAGTCAGTTGGAGGAGAGGAGTTGATGAGACGAAAAGCTTTTGATTCCACCCTGTCTAGAAGAGCAGTATGAGTGGAACCCCCCAGACATGTGAAGCATACTCCATACATGGACGGATAAGGCCCTTCCACAGAGTTAGCAGCTGGGGGGGTGAGAAAAACTGGCGGAGACGTCTCAGAACACTTAACTTCATAGAAGCTGTTTTAGCTAGAGATGAGATGTGAAGTTTCCAGTTCAGATTATAAGTAAAGGACAGACCGAGGATGTTCACTGTAGAAGAAGGGGACAGTTGAGTGTCATTGAAGAAGAGGGGATAGTTGTCTGGAAGGTTGTGTCGAGTTGATAGATGGAGGAATTGAGTTTTTGAGGCATTGAACAATATCAAGTTTGCTCTGCCCCCATCAGAAATTTTAGAAAGATCAGAAGTCAGGCGTTCTGTGGCTTCCCTGCGTGATATG
>NW_026973685.1:497500-505000 GCF_035594125.1 Scylla paramamosain | reverse complement strand
ATATCACTTATTGCTAATCTCCTCCTCCTCCTCCTCCTCTTGCTTTCTCTCTTACCTAAACTGCCAAGATAATATATACTCCCTCTAATTTTACCTCCTCCTCCTTTTCCACAACAACGTTAAGTTACACAGACAATGAAAGGAATGTTCTCTTGGGCGAGAGGTACTGCCCGCCAGGTAGGGGACACTACTTGCACCAACTCATTCGTTAAGAAAATCTTATAACTTAGATAATAATGGCTTAAAACGCACACAAGCCAAGCATACTGTGTCCTCAGCTCATAATGATCCCCCTCCTGCTCTTCCTGCTTCCTCACTGATGCACGTAAGGGTCACGGCTCGAGTTCTACCCTTGGCATTGTAAGCGCGGGACTGAACTTGCTCTCCTCGGCACAGTGACTCGAGAATGTGGCAGTGGAAGTCATTTTAGCTGAGCCAAAACTACACGTCAGTTACGTTGTGCGAATGGGCATTGTTGGCGAGGTTTTTCCACGGCTCTAAATGGCTGACAGACCGTGGTGGCGCCAAATGTTAGTGCGATATTAGTGCACAGCTGCTGATGTATGAATTGTGAGCCAAATAACACAGATAAGTGACTGATAGAAATTATTATTTAGAGAATTAAATATACTAAATCATATAAATGTATTACTTCTATGCTTTTGAAAGGAGTCTTCATTGCAGTGATTCAGCATAATTAATTGAAAAGTGCATCACTGCCGCTAATGAAAAATAGTCATAATTTTATATTTTGTTTCATTCCTGTATCTGATTGGCTAAAGACCTTATCACATTCTAGAATCGAGGCCTCTGATTGGTGCGCCTGGTGGGTGCCGAAGTCTTTAGCTCCAAGCTGCTGAGCGCTCCAAGAAGGGGGCGCAAAGGTATACCATACCCTCTGACGAACAGGTTCCCAGTAAGACTGTGCAATGCCTGGATTTTCTACTGAAGATTTTGGCACAACTCTCCATAATAAGAGATTCAACAACAACAAGAGGAAGCGACAAGCAATGGACGCCCAAGAGACCCTCGGTGAGAAGGGGAACGGGAAGGAGAAACTGACCACGAACAAGAAGAAGAGGCGGCTGGAGAGCCTCGAAGACTGCACCAGCCACGAGAAGACGGTCACTGAAGGCTGTGCAGAGATGAAACATCGCGCGAGCCGGCGAGAACACAAAAATCAGAGGGACGGGAATGACATCAAAGGCAAGAAAACGATGAGCGTGGAGTGTTTTCATCCGATTATGGACCGCACCAAGAAGAGAAAGAGGCAGAACAAGGACGACGACGAGAAACAGAACAAGAGGAAGAAACAGGACACGGAGGAAACGGAAAACCAGGACAAGAAAAGGAAGAGGCAGGTTAATGACGACGACGAGAAGCAGAACAAGAAGAGGCAGAGGCAGGTTACGGACGATGACGAGAAGCAGGACAAGAAGAGGAAGAGGCTAGACACGGAGGACGACGAGAAGCAGGACAGGAAGAGGAAGAGGCAGGTTAAGGACGACGACGCGAAGCAGGACAAGAAGAGGAAGAGGCAGGACGCGGAGGACGACGAGAAGCAGGCAAAGAAGAGCAGGGGGAGGGCAGGAGAGAACGAAAGAAGGGGGGAAGATGGAGTGCTGTCAATGCGTTAAGCACGGCATCAAGAGATGGAAGATGAGAGGGTGGTACAAAGACGACGTGGTGAGGCTGATGGTGGATGCCAAGAGAGTCAGCAAGGAGAGGAACGTGAGCAGGTGGTGCCGTCTTAATATTGGGAAAGAAAACCTGGTGTCCGCGACCGTGCGCGGCCACCCGTGCCTTGTCCAGCTTGACAGCGGCTCCTCATGCAGCCTCATGAGGCTAACACTGGCCCGGAGGCTGGGAATCGTCACGGGCAAGCAAGAGACGGTAAAGAAATACTTGTTTACCTGGGCTGGCATGCTGGAGTTGGACGTGATCGAGCTGGACGAGGTGGTGGTGATGCTGCGTCGCTACGTGGCGGTCAACACGCGCATGACGGTCATTGTACGCGGGGATGTGAGGAAGCACTACTTGGACCTAATAGTTATGTCCATGAGCCGCCTGCAGGAGGCCGAGGTGCGGCAGGAGTTCCATCCTGACGACAGCAGCACCCTGTTCCTGCGTCACCCAAAACGTCTGCGGCGGAGACAACCTTCGGACACACAACGCAAAACGTTCATGTTTGCCGCACGAGCGTTAGGCATCGAGGAGCCGCTGACGGTGATGGTGAACACTGGTAACGCGTCAACATTCTCTATCACTAAGACTGGTCAGGACAAGATGCTGTGCAGGACAGGCAAATCGACTGTGCTGCCGAAACGAGTCCTGCTGCACTTTGGTAGCGGCACAGACACTCTGCGAAAGATGGACACGATATACATGCGCCACTGGTTTGATTTCGTGTTTGGACGAACGCTGCTGTGTAAATTACAAGCAGCGATAGATTATGATGATTTGTCCATGACCTTGACGCTCAACGGAAAACGATACCGCTTCGACATCCTCACTCACGTCCTCCGTCTGCGTACGCCCAGAGGTGCCGCGTCCTCTCAGCCTCCGCCTTGATTTTATTGATTGATTGATTTTTTTGTTTTGTTTCGATTTGTTATCCATCAGGGAGGTCAGCAGAGGCAAGAAATAGATGAATAAAAATCCCGCTCAAAGAAGATCCCAAAACGAAAATAGGAGCAGTGAATAGAGTAGAAAAAATAGTCTGGCTTAAGGATATAAAACTGTGTTCTTCATTAAAGATATTAGACTAAGAAAATGAAGATTATGGACAGTAAATCAAGGTTATTAAGATAAAGGATAGTAGATTAAGAAAATAGTCTGGATTAAGGATATTAGTTAAGAAAATAGCCTGCATAGGAAAATATTACACTAAGAAATGAAGATTAAGGATAACAAAATAAGGAAAATAAAATAAAAATATCAAATTAATAAAACGGCCTGGATTAAGAATAGTAGACTAAGAAAATAGTCTGGATTGAGGATAGTAGATTAAAAAAGTCTGAGTCAAAAATAGTCTAAATTGAGACTAATGCATTAACAAAAAAATCAGGATTAAGGATGGTAGATCAAGGAAAGAGTCTGAATTAAGAAAAGTAGATTAAGAAAATAAACTGGATTAGAGATAATAAATCAAGAAAATAGTCTGAATTAAGGATAACAGATTAAGAAAATGGTCTGGATTAAGGAAATTAAGATCAAGGTTGATAGACTAAGAAAACAATCTGGATTAAGGATAGTAGATCAAGTAAATAGTTTGTATTAAGGATAGTAAATTAAGAAAGAGGTCTGGATTAAGAATATTACATTAAGAAGATAGACAGGATGAAGGATATTACTTCAAGAAAGTAGTCTACATTAAGAATAGTAGATGAAGAAAATTGTCTACATTAAGGATAGTAAATAAAAAAATAGTCTGGATTAACGACAGTAGATTAAGTAGATGATCTACTTTGTCTACCGTCTTAAGGATGGCAGATAAAGAAAATAGTACAGATTTAGGAGAGTAAATTAAGAAAATAGACTGGATTGAGGATTATACACTGATTAAGAAAATGTTGTCGTTAAGGATATTATAATTAAGGAATCTACAATTAAGGAGAGTAGATTAAGGACATAATTTGGATTAAGGACAGTAGATTAAGTAAATAGTCTGGATTAAGGACAATAGTCTGGATTAAGGACACTATATTAAGGAAATAGTCTGGATTAAGGACACTATATTAAGGAAATAGTCTGGATTAAGGACACTATATTAAGGAAATAGTCTGGATTAAGGACACTATATTAAGGAAATAGTCTGGATTAAGGACACTATATTAAGGAAATAGTCTGGATTAAGGACACTATATTAAGGAAATAGTCTGGATTAAGGACACTATATTAAGGAAATAGTCTGGATTAAGGACACTATATTAAGGAAATAGTCTGGATTAAGGACAATGAATTAAGAAAATAATGTGGATTAAGGACATTGAATTAAGAAAATAGTGTGGATTAAGGACAATGAATTAAGGACACTTGGATGAATGTCATTAGGTTAAGAGCAGAGGTTGCAGCAATGGTTATGTACAAAGCAGTACACAGGTACATCCATGGGACTGAAAAGTTCTGTAAGGTAACACAGGCTGTGCTTGTATAGAGATATATTTATTATATTGTAATCTGATGTATTTATACACAGATATATTTCTATATTGTAATTTGATGTGTGAGTTTGAGACTTGGGTCCATATTGATGTTCGCTGTGTGCTTGTGACCTGATGTTAAATGTGTTTATATATATATATATATATATATATATATATATATATATATATATATATATATATATATATATATATATATATATATATATATATATATATATATATATGGATGCGTTACATAATGACGGAAGTCTTGATAGTGTTCTTGCGAAATATTTTGAAAAAGAATATTTCAGTGTGTGTGTGTGTGTGTGTGTGTGTGTGTGTGTGTGTGTGTGTGTGTGTGTGTGTGTGTGTGTGTGTGTGTGTTCAGTTTTCCTTTTCTTCTATAATATAATTAATAATAATTAGACAATCAACTTCATTTAGAGTCACTTTAGTAGAGTGTTCGGAAATAAGAGACAATGACCATCACATAACGCTTATCATTTTCTTCAACTTTTTTTTATATTCATTTTCCTCCTTTTTTTTTTCTTCAAGTAATTCTTCTCGAACGTGTTCTTTTCTTCTCCTTATCATCTTCTTCTTCTACTCTTTGTTTTGTGTCCAACCATGACAACAACGGATGCAAGCCACGCAATATCATCACTTCCTTCATTGTTTCCACGTATACCTTAAAGACGGAAATAGATAAGGTGCTTTGCCCAAACACGTCAATGCTAAACCCTTGTACAACTGTTTGGCACATCTTTCCTTAATTACTAACCACTCTGAGACATCTTTTCCTTGCCCTTCTTTCTGTACATATTGTTAATAAAGAACAAAGCTCCGAAGACTGTTACTCCCCTCATCAACACAAGTCAAAGTCTTCGTCTAACGCTGTGGACGCTTATCAAGACTACTCTCTCAAGAGGGAAGCTTCAAGACACTCATCCTCTAATTTTTGACAATCGTTTCTGACTCAGTTTGGGGACCGGCGCCTCAGGGAACATTTTTTCTTTCCAATTTTGTTGGCCTTGGCAGGTACCCTTCTTAAATAAAAATAAATTAAATGAATAAATAAAAATAAATAAATAAATAAAAAACAAAATGAAATAGAAAGGGATGAGGGAGATGGAGGGAGGGAGGAAATGTAAGGATGAAGGGAAGGGGGAGAGGAGGGAAGGAATGGGGAAAGAGAGGGAATGGGGAGGGAGGGAAGGGGAAGAGAAAATAGGGAGAGGGAATGGGGGAGGGAGGGAGGGGGGAAGAGAGAGAATGGGGAGAGAGGGAGGGGGAAGATAGATAGAGAGAGAGAGAGAGAGAGAGAGAGAGAGAGAGAGAGAGAGAGAGAGAGAGAGAGAGAGAGAGAGAGAGAGAGAGAGAGAGAGAGAGAGAGAGAGAGAGAGAGAGAGAGAGCCATCTGCAGGTTTTGGGCGGCCGAAGCCACCATTCTCCCCGGAAAGTCAAATTTTCGCGTGTTTTTTGAGCGCGCCAAATCAACGTCTATGTCTCAAAAATACTGCACAACAAAGTATGATTCAAGCACGTCCAACACTTCTGGAAACTAGTATGCAGTATTACCAATGTCTCCTCCCATCAAACCTCTTCCCCTCTTCAGTTCAATGACCTCCCGTTAACATGCGTCTGATCACGCTTCAACAACGCTTGATTATATTAAGTTACACAGAATGAAAGGGATGATCTCGTGGGCAAGGAGGTACTGTCCGCCAGGTAGGGGATACTTTTTGCACCAACTCAGTCGCTATGGCAGTCTTATAACTGGCCATCGTAGTGGTGACATCGTGGACATTCACTGGGGTAAGCAGATGTCATGAATGAGGCATTGCAGTCAAGGATTATTAACTTCCCGGGCCATCAAACTACCCACACATTCGTAGAAAGGCAGAGGTCATTCCACCATTGAAGTGGAGAATCCTCCTCTCGCTCATTACACTTCAATTACATTTCACGACCACGTAAGTGTTTGATGCTCACCTTGTCCGAGCAGCGAGAGAGAGCCGAGTTCATGGCGGGTCTTGGCCTCCTGGACGGTGCGAGGAAGCTTGAGCTGAGCCAGCAACTCTTCGCTGAAAAGACAACAAAAAGGTATGAAGGCGCCACCCACTCCTACATCATCCCTGGACTGAGCGCGTCCCGCTATTACCTGCAGGAGCTCGGGATGCATTGCAAGAAAGCCATGACTTGACAACAAGGCAAATTAATCCTCATATATATTACGCGAGTGGCCTTCCTGGGTACGTTTTACACACACACACACACACACACACACACACACCTACCCACACAGACACACACACACCCACACAACTTCATCCTGGGATATGGAGAGTTGGTGAACAAAAAATACGCAGCACAGTGGTTAGATATAACGTCCAGCCTCCTCTCTGTCCTCACCAGCACTGAGAATAATAGGTGATGAGCGAAGGAAGGGTGTCGAAGCGGTTTTCAGAAGCTTGGAGTGAGTAGGAGGAGCCTTCGTTGTGGATCTCAATGAGGTAGTGTTGGATGTAGGGTCCCTTGTCCGGCGGGAGGCGCACGCTGAGGGCTCGGCTGTTTAGCTGGCTACTCTGTCGTACAATGACGTTCTGAAAAGAGAGGAATTTCTTGGCTACCGGTAAGGAGATGAAAGGCTTGGAATATGTCTTGGAATAGATACGCATCGGTTTCGAATCATCAGATTATACGCACAAGAGAATGGAAACATACACACATATGCACACAGCTACGTCAAAATAATACAAGGGAATACAGCAGTACCACAGAAATGTCAATTCCTTGGCAATAACTACTCGTATACTGATTAGTTTGGCAAACCCTGACAGCTGATCCGAACTCACCTAATACATTCATGGTGCTTAACCACGTGGCAAGATTAATGATCTTTTCATCATTAGTTCACAAACTGTTCGTGATTGCGACCAAACAAATGCTTCTTAAGATGGGAGAAGTGTTAATGAATACATCTCAGGTAAAAAAAAAAGTGTGGAAACGAGAATATAGAGGATTTACCATATATATATATATATATATATATATATATATATATATATATATATATATATATATATATATATATATATATATATATATATATATATATATATATATATATATATATATATATATATGGTAAATCCTCTATATTCTCGTTTCCACACTTTTTTTGTTTTGTTTTAACCTGAGATGTATTCATTAACACTTCTCCCATCTTAAGAATGATTTGTTTGGTCGCAATCACGAACAGCTTGTGAACTAATAATGAAAAGATTATTAATACGTGGAGTCATTCACTTCCTTGGAGCGACTTGGATACAATCATGTTCACAAAACTTTC
>NW_026973685.1:482500-492500 GCF_035594125.1 Scylla paramamosain | reverse complement strand
AGGCACAGTTTCGGAGAACAATAGGAGGGACCCCATCAGGTCCATAAGCCTTCCGAGGGTTTAGGCCAGCGAGGGCATGGAAAACATCATTGCGAACAATTTTAATACGTGGCATGAAATAGTCAAGAGGGTGGAGGAGAGGGAGGAACAAGCCCAGAATCGTCCAAGATAGAGTTTTTAGCAAAGGTTTGAGCAAAGAGTTCAGCTTTAGAAATAGATGTGATAGCAGTGGTGCCATCTGGTTGAAATAGAGGAGGGAAAGAAGAAGCAAAGTTAATGGATATATTTTTGGCTAGATGCCAGAAATCACGAGGGGAGTTAGATCTTGAAAGGTTTTGACATTTTCTGTTAATGAAGGAGTTTTTGGCTAGTTGGAGAACAGACTTAACATGGTTCTGGGCAAAAATATAAAGTGCATGAGATTCTTGTGATGGAAGGCTTAAGTACCTTTTGTGGGCCACCTCTCTATCATGTATAGCACGAGAACAAGCTGTGTTAAACCAAGGTTTAGAAGGTTTAGGACGAGAAAAAGAGTGAGGAATGTACGCCTCCATGCCAGACACTATCACCTCTGTTATGCGCTCAGCACACAAAGACGGGTCTCTGACACGGAAGCAGTAGTCATTCCAAGGAAAATCAGCAAAATACCTTCTCAGGTCCCCCCAACTAGCAGAGGCAAAACGCCAGAGGCACCTTCGCTTAGGGGGATCCTGAGGAGGGATTGGAGCGATAGGACAAGGTAAAGATATGAGATTGTGATCGGAGGAGCCCAACGGAGAAGAAAGGGTGACAGCATAAGCAGAAGGATTATAGGTCAGGAAAAGGTCAAGAATTTTGCACCAATTGCTCTAGGTCATGGAGGATAGCAAAGTTGTAGGCTAGTTCACCAGGATGGTCAGTGAAGGGAGAGGAAAGCCAAAGCTGATGGTGAACATTGAAGTCTCCAAGAATGGAGATCTCTGCAAAAGGGAAGAGAGTCAGAATGTGCTCCACTTTGGAAGTTAAGTAGTCAAAGAATTTCTTATAATCAGAGGAGTTAGGTGAGAGGTATACAGCACAGATAAATTTAGTATGAGAGTGACTCTGTAGTCGTAGCCAGATGGTGGAAAACTCGGAAGATTCAAGAGCGCGGGCACGAGAGCAGGTTAAGTCATTGCGCACATAAACGCAGCATCCAGCTTTGGATCGAAAATGAGGATAGAGAAAGTAGGAGGAGGAGGCAGTAGACACCTGCCGAAACGATAATTACTCCCAGTGAGGTCTAAAGCACTGTTCAGGGGGTGCTGTGAACTTATCATTAAACCCAGCTGTGACCTCACTGAACGTTTCCCTTTGTGTCTCACAACACAAGGGGGTAGTCACAGCCTGCCCTCTAAAGACAACTCTCTTCCTCCACACAAAACTACAAGCACCTAATAACACACACACCCTTCACTCCAAAAATTTTAAAATCATGGCGACTCCTACACCAGCCTCGGAGTCCCCATCTGGGGAGGGGACCATAAATGTCCCCAGGTCGGACTGCCTTTCCGTCGACGACCCTAAGTGTCTTGACACCCCCTCAACTTTTTCTTCATTAACTTCTGCAACATTCGCGGTCTAAGATCTAATTTTCAATCTGTAGAACACCACCTCTCCTCTTCTAAACCTCATCTTCTTTTCCTCACTGAAACTCAGGTGTCTGAGGCAACTGACAGTAGCCCCTTTTCTGTTCCCTCCTACTTTCTCTATCCTCATTTTCGATCCAAAGCTGGATGCTGCGTTTATGTGCGCAATGACTTAACCTGCTCTCGTGCCCACGCTCTTGAATCTCCCGAGTTTTCCACCATCTGGCTACGACTACAGAGTCATTCTCATACTAAATTTATCTGTGCTGTATACCTCTCTCCTAACTCCTCTGACTATAAGAAATTCTTTGACTACTTAACTTCCAAAGTGGAGCACATTCTGACCCTCTTCCCTTTTGCAGAGATCTCCATTCTTGGAGACTTCAATGTTCACCACCAGCTTTGGCTTTCCTCTCCCTTCACTGACCATCCTGGTGAACTAGCCTACAACTTTGCTATCCTCCATGACCTAGAGCAATTGGTGCAACACCCTACTCGTATTCCTGACCGTCTTGGAGATACGCCCAACATTCTTGACCTTTTCCTGACCTCTAATCCTTCTGCTTATGCTGTCACCCTTTCTTCTCCGTTGGGCTCCTCCGATCACAATCTCATATCTTTATCTTGTCCTATCACTCCAATCCCTCCTCAGGATCCCCCTAAGCGAAGGTGCCTCTGGCGTTTTGCCTCTGCTAGTTGGGGGGACCTGAGGCGGTATTTTTCTGATTTTCCTTGGAATGACTACTGCTTCCGTGTCAGAGACCCGTCTTTGTGTGCTGAGCGCATAACAGAGGTGATAGTGTCTGGCATGGAGGCGTACATTCCTCACTCTTTTCTCGTCCTAAACCTTCTAAACCTTGGTTTAACACAGCTTGTTCTCGTGCTATACATGATAGAGAGGTGGCCCACAAAAGGTACTTAAGCCTTCCTTCACCAGAATCTCATGCACTTTATATTTCTGCCCGGAACCATGCCAAGTCTGTTCTCCAACTAGCCAAAAACTCCTTCATTAACAGAAAATGTCAAAACCTTTCAAGATCTAACTCCCCTCGTGATTTCTGGCATCTAGCCAAAAATATCTCCAATAACTTTGCTTCTTCTTCTTTCCCTCCTCTACTTCAACCAGATGGCACCACTGCTATCACATCTATTTCTAAAGCTGAACTCTTTGCTCAAACCTTTGCTAAAAACTCTACCTTGGACGATTCTGGGCTTGTTCCTCCCTCTCCTCCACCCTCTGACTACTTCATGCCTCGTATTAAAATTCTTCGTAATGATGTTTTCCATGCCCTCGCTGGCCTAAACCCTCAGAAGGCTTATGGACCTGATGGGGTCCCTCCTATTGTTCTCCGAAACTGTGCCTCCGTGCTTGCACCTTGCCTAGTCAAACTCTTTCAGCTCTGTCTGTCAACGTCTACCTTTCCTTCTTGCTGGAAGTTTGCCTACATTCAACCTGTTCCTAAAAAAGGGTGACCGCTCTAATCCCTCAAACTACCGTCCTATTGCTTTAATTTCCTGCTTATCTAAAGTTTTTGAATCTATCCTCAACAGGAAGATTCTTAAACATCTATCACTTCACAACCTTCTATCTGATCGCCAGTATGGGTTCCGTCAAGGCCGCTCTACTGGTGATCTTCTGGCTTTCCTTACTGAGTCTTGGTCATCCTCTTTTAGAGACTTTGGTGAAACTTTTGCTGTTGCCTTGGACATATCAAAAGCCTTTGATAGAGTCTGGCACAAAGCTTTGATTTCCAAACTACCCTCCTACGGTTTCTATCCTTCTCTCTGTAACTTCATCTCAAGTTTCCTTTCTGACCGTTCTATTGCTGCTGTGGTAGATGGTCACTGTTCTTCTCCTAAATCTATTAACAGTGGTGTTCCTCAGGGTTCTGTCCTGTCACCCACTCTCTTCTTATTATTCATTAATGATCTTCTAAACCAAACTTCTTGTCCTATCCACTCCTATGCTGATGATACCACCCTGCACTTTTCCACGTCTTTTCATAGACGTCCAACCCTTCAGGAGGTAAACATATCACGCAGGGAAGCCACAGAACGCCTGACTTCTGATCTTTCTAAAATTTCTGATTGGGGCAGAGCAAACTTGGTATTGTTCAATGCCTCAAAAACTCAATTCCTCCATCTATCAACTCGACACAATCTTCCAGACAACTATCCCCTCTTCTTCAATGACACTCAACTATCCCCCTCTTCTACACTGAACATCCTTGGTCTGTCCTTTACTTATAATCTGAACTGGAAACTTCACATCTCATCTCTAGCTAAAACAGCTTCTATGAAGTTAGGTGTTCTGAGACGTCTCCGCCAGTTTTTCTCACCCCCCAGCTGCTAACTCTGTACAAGGGCCTTATCCGTCCATGTATGGAGTATGCTTCACATGTCTGGGGGTTCCACTCATACTGCTGTTCTAGACAGGGTGGAATCAAAAGCTTTTCGTCTCATCAACTCCTCTCCTCTAACTGACTGTCTTCAGCCTCTCTCTCACCGCCGCAATGTTGCATCTCTAGCTGTCTTCTACCGCTATTTTCATGCTAACTGCTCTTCTGATCTTGCTAACTGCATGCCTCCCCTCCTTCCGCGGCCTCGCTGCACAAGACTTTCATCTTTCTCTCACTCCTATTCTGTCCACCTCTCTAACGCAAGAGTTAACCAGTATTCTCAATCATTCATCCCTTTCTCTGGTAAACTCTGGAATTCTTTGCCTGCTTCTGTATTTCCACCTTCCTATGACTTGAATTCCTTCAAGAGGGAGGTTTCAAGACACTTATCCACCAATTTTTGACCACTGCTTTGACCCTTTTAGGGACTGGCATTTCAGTGGGCATTTTTTTTTATTAGATTTTTGTTGCCCTTGGCCAGTATCCTTCCTACATAAAAAAAAAAAAAAAAAAAACTACATAAAAAAAAAAAAAAAAAAAAAAAGGAGGGAACAGAAAAGGGGCTACTGTCAGTTGCCTCAGACACCTGAGTTTCAGTGAGGAAAAGAAGATGAGGTTTAGAAGAGGAGAGGTGGTGTTCTACAGATTGAAAATTAGATCTTAGACCGCGAATTTTGCAGAAGTTAATGAAGAAAAAGTTGAGGGGGGTGTCAAGACACTTAGGGTAGTCGACAGAAAGGCAGTCCGACCTGGGGACATTTATGGTCCCCTCCCCAGATGAGGACTCCGAGGCTGGTGTAGGAGTCGCCATGATGATTTTAAAATTTTTGAGTGAAGGGTGTGTGTGTTATTAGGTGCTTGTAGTTTTGTGTGGAGGAAGAGAGTTGTCTTTAGAGGGCAGGCTGTGACTGCCCCCTTGTGTTGTGAGACACAAAGGGAAACGTTCAGTGAGGTCACAGCTGGGTTTAATGATAAGTTCACAGCACCCCCTGAACAGTGCTGCACACCTCACTGGGAGTAATTATCGTTTCGGCAGGTGTCTACTGCCTCCTCCTTTACTCTCTCTCTCTCTCTCTCTCTCTCTCTCTCTCTCTCTCTCTCTCTCTCTCTCTCTCTCTCTCTCTCTCACTGAATGGCGACCCTAATGCACATGATGGGAAAAAAATATGATAAACACCAATAATTTACTCTCTCTCTCTCTCTCTCTCTCTCTCTCTCTCTCTCTCTCTCTCTCTCTCTCTCTCTCTCTCTCTCTCTCTCTCTCTCTCTCTCTCTCTAATGCATTAGAGAGATTCTCATGAAATATACGTATATGTTATGTTTTCAAGAGTGTTTTTTTCAGGATTGTAGAGAGAGAAACAATGGCTTAAATCTTGATCAAGTTAGATTTACCCTTTCACTTGTCTCCAGTGAGGCGTCTGTTTAAAGAGGGATCTGATAGGTCTTTCATTGCCACAGAGAATACATGAAGGGTGACGTAAGCAAAATTCTCAAGGTCAGTAGTCATGATAGGATAAGAAGATTAAGAGGAGATTGATGAGATCTTTCTGTGGTACTGGCGATGTATCAAGGCTAAACAAACGAAATTCTCAAGACCAGTAGTCAGGATAGGACAAAAAAAGATTAAGAAGAGATTGATGAGGTCTTTCTGTGGTACTGGTGACGTAAATAAGGGTAACTAACGAAATTCTCAAGGTCAGTAATCAAGATGGGATAAGAAATAACGGGTTCAAGATTGTAATAGTTAGAGATGAGAATCCTACTGATCATCTACGTGGCCTTTGAAAACAGTCCTGCTGAGAGGCCAAGGCGCTTCAACATGCAGGCTGCGTGCACCACTCCATCCAAATTATGCTCATACTCTCGACTACTGTTATTATTATTATTATTGCAGTTTCTTCTTCTTTTTATTACCTCTTGTGATGTGTTTGAAGTGTGTGTGTGTGTGTGTGTGTGTGTGTGTGTGTGTGTGTGTTATCCACCACTATCCACTATCTTAAAATCGTTGATATTCATTCTGTTCCTTTTTTTCATGACAAAGTTTCTTCATCATCATAGTTCATTATTTTCGCAATTTAGTTAAAATATTTGTTTTCTTACTTATATGTCATGCGTATCTACTAAAAGCAAATATATAACTGTTTACGCATCTACTCGTATATGAACACGTTTTGAGGGCGTAAGGGAAGCTGCAAGAAGCCTTCAGGCCTGCACGTGGCAGTCCCTCAGTAAAACATCCCTAGCAGTCTCCACCTCTCATCCCTATTCATTAATTTACTTTGTCTTCTTTTGAGGCTCTCTTTCAACTGGACTCTAATGGCCTGACTACCGAGCTTAAGCTAGTCACCCACCACGCTACCTGAGAAAAAGCTTAATCACTTATGTTTGTTTATTAATATAGTTATTCATCTATCTGTTTACTCGAATCACTTACGTTTCATTATTTTTAACCTTGCCTTCTTTTTGTATTTAGTTATCTATTCACTAATTGGCTAATCAATCTATCAAGCTTCCATGTTACATAATCCTTGTATTAACGCATTTATTCATTTGATTCCCTATTCATTTCTCCATCCAGACTTCTTTCCCAGTTATTCTATTTCACTTACTGACTCCTTATCTATTGATCTATTCACCAATTTACTTCATTCACCTTCTCGTATCTGCATCTGTGTCTTTCATTCACTTGTTGACTCCTCTATCTATCTTTCCACCAGTTTATCCTATTCACTTACTCGTATTTATATTTATCAGTCTCTCTCCCACCGCCCCGCCTCCCGCGCCCTCCCACCCTCGACCACATCGCACACTCCATACACTTAGCGATTTCCAACTCTGTCTATTACTTTCTCAAGCTGTCTGACTCGCAATCTACCTACCATGTCATTGTACCTCTCTCTCTCTCTCTCTCTCTCTCTCTCTCTCTCTCTCTCTCTCTCTCTCTCTCTCTCTCTCTCTCTCTCTCTCTTCCTACCCACCCATGACTCTCTCTCTCCCTTCGCTTCTCCTTCCCACCAGTAATTCTCTCCCTCCCACCATAACTCTCTCTCTTCCTCTCCCTCGCTCCCTTCACAGTCTCCCCTCTCCCTCCTCTCCCTAGGTCAGATACATCACAATAATTGCCCTTGCCTCACAATTTCTCCTTTTAAAAATATTTTACAAAATAAAAGGACGAACAAGGCCTCTTTTTCTCTACTCGTCCTCCTCCTCCTCCTTCTCCTCCTCCTCTTCTTCCTCCTGCTTCTCCTCCTCCTCCTCTCCCTCAGTTAAAAGAGAGTAGCCGGGCTTGAAATATCGCCGCTTTGTGTTTGACTAGCCAATGTTTCACTCCACGTGCGCCTCGCTCCAAGACGCTGCCCCACTAAGCCTTGAACAGCCGCCGGAGACTCAGGCGCGGCTAGGCAGGGCGTAAACACGGATTAAATCAAGCTTGTGGACTTTGCATGTAACACTCCTTAGCCCCCCGACGCTGCGCTGCGAGGGTTACTGGGCTTATTACGTGTTATTAAGGGTGTCTAGAAGAATGATTTGGGGTTATGTCGTTATGATAAAGGGTTCGGTGTAAAAAAGATGGGTATACTAGACGATAAAGGGCTTAGGTGTTAGATTAAATCAGGGTTATGTACTTTGAGCGCTACGAGAGTCAGTGGGCTCGTCTGGGCTTATTAGGAGAGTGATTTGAGTTTGTGTGGTTATGATAAAGGGTGTGGTGAGGGAAAAAAAGGGATGTACAAAAGGAAAAAAAGGGTTGTGTTGGGTTACATCAGGCTTGTGGTCTTTGCATGCAACTCTCCTTAGCCCTGTGACGCTAGCTACCAGGGTTATTGGGCTTGCTTTGGATAATCTGGTCTTATAAGGCTTGTTAGGGCTTGTTTGAGTTTCTTTATGTGGTTCAACAGTGATTTGAGCTTATCTAAACTAGTTAGGTCTCTTTAGGGCGGTCTGGTAGTGATCTGAGCTTGTGTGTGTGTGTGTGTGTGTGTGTGTGTGTGTGTGTGTGTGTGTGTTAAAGGAGAGAATTTTTCCTGGAATGTTCAGAAATAGACTGAAGGAAAAGAGGAAGAAGTTAATGACTGAAAGTTTTCCTGAAATAGCCTGAAGGAAGAGAGGGAGGGAGGAGAGAGAAGTTAATCGAGAGAAATTTTGTTGGGATGGCCTTGAATAGACTGAGAGAAGGAAGGGTGGACAGGTGGTGGTGGTGGTGGTGGTGGTGGTGGTGGTTGCGGCGGCGATGGTGGTTGTGGTTGTGTATATGGGAGAAGGGAAGCAGTTTACGTGATGTAAAGAGAAGAAGAATGATGTTTGGGTTTAATGGACGCAATGAATCAAAGAAAATATTATAAACAATTGGAAAATATATCATATGAGTGAATGTTTTCCCAATAGTTTATGATGGAATTGTGAGGAAAATCAAAGAGTATTTTATTATTATGGAAAAATACGAAGAATTATGTGAAATCACACACACACACACAGAGAGAGAGAGAGAGAGAGAGAGAGAGAGAGAGAGAGAGAGAGAGAGAGAGAGAGAGAGAGACGCAGACAACCACAGACAGACAGACAGACAGAGGCAGACATACAAACAGACACAGAAAAAAAAACAGTCAATGAACTTACCCCAAGAAAATGATAAAATTAAAGAAAATTAACAAAAAATGTCCTTACAAGTAAAAAAAAATTAAATAAAATTTTCCTTCAAGCAGAAAAAAAAAAAATAAGATAAAATGAAAAATAAATCAACAATAAATTTGAATGAAATAGCACAGTTTCCCTACAGCTACACACATACATACATACATACATATACACAATACACATACACAATACCCAGTTTACTTACACACAGCAGTAGTTTACGTACATGCCTGAACTTATGTACACCAATAGGCTGGGTCAATAGGCCTAATGGAGCCTACGTGAGGGTGGATAAGGCGCCCGTACACACACACACACACACACACACACACACACACACGAAGGGTTAGGGGAAGATGATAAAAGGGAGAAGGAAGGAGATGGAAGGGGAAACAGGGAGACAGGAAACTGGATAAAGGGAAGAATGGAAAGTGGAAATAAAGTAACAAGGAATAGGGAAACAAAATTGAACAAGGGGAGAGGGAAAAAAAGAGAAAAATGGAGATAAAACGAGAAAGGAAAGAAGGAAAACAGAGGAAAGCGAAAACAGGGAAGAGGAGGAAAAGAAGAACGGAAACTAAAAATAAAGTAAGGAAGAATAAACAACTTAAATTATATAAACCGAGAACATAGGAAAAAAACTAAAAAATAGGAAAAAATACAAGGAGTGGGAAAAAAAAACATGAGAGAAAAGTAACTAAGGAAACAGAACGTGACAAAAGAGAGGAAACACTACAAAATAATAAATCAAATAGTGGAAACAATATAATGAAGAAAAGTAAAGAAGAAAAATAAGGAAACGAAGAACAAAGACAACAAGAAAAAAATGGTAAACAGCGAATATCTTACCAGCATTATTTATTTTTTTGAAGTGCAAGAAAATGGAATAATAAGTAACAGAGGAAAAAACAACAAGACGAAGAGGAAAGAGATCGAGGGAAAAAAGAAAAACATTGAATCACTTATCATTATGCATTTGATTTTATGTATATATTTTTTAAGAGTTATAAACAGAAGAGGCAGAAAAGCACATCACTGAGAACTCTTGCCTGTAAAATCCACAACAATGACTTCTGTAATAAACACTATAACTCTAATTTTCTCCCTAAGTGTGTTCTGGACACGACCCAAACTCACACTACCGTATATTTCATTGCATATTAATTTCGATACAGAACCACAAACAGTTTTCTCCCTAAGTGTGTTCTGGTCACGAGCCAAACTCACATTATATTTCAGTGTATATTAATTTGGATACAGAACCAAAACCACACCTAACTCATTAACTTACCTCCTTCACTTATATTACTTCTCATTCACTCATTTCATTTCATTCAGTTATTCATTCGTCACTTTACT
>NW_026973685.1:430000-477500 GCF_035594125.1 Scylla paramamosain | reverse complement strand
AGTTGAAAGATCGGGTGAAATAATGAAAATGAAAGAGTTAACGAGTTAGTGAGGTGGTTAGCCTGCTCTGCGCGACTCGGTGTGAGCAGACGTCGTCACTGAACAGCTGAGCGGGGAGGGAGGCAGGGGGAGGGAGCAAGATGGAGTTTGTTGTTTTAAAATATAGGTAGCAAGTTATTGTTATTTTGTTTATTTATACAAATGAAAATGAGTGAACGTAACGATGAAAGACCAAGAAATAGAAGGAGAAGAACGCAGAGGAGGAGGAGACAAGAGAAAGATGACAATAGTTTAGTAGGAAAACTTCAACTGGAGCTGTTCCTACCGGCCGCCAATACTTGCCTGGCTGGAAGTACACGATTACTTCACCTCACCTCACCACACCACACTCACCTCAGTCAGCCTGCCAGCACCTCACTCGTGTCCTCGCCTTCACGCCGCCACTAAAGTCACTTCCCACACGCAGCACAGACCAGTACTTCTCTTGCAACACTCTCGCTCTTCCTCTTCCTGACACTCTGCACCCTCCACTCCCTTCCTCTACCCTCCCTCCACCAGCTCTCCCTCCCTCCACCAGTTTTCTAGTTCCGTGTTATATTTCAGTGAATAAACGAGTGACATCAGTTGTAAATATTTCACCCACACTTACCAAACAAATAAAAGATTTAGACCTCCACTGAAATGTTCATGATTACACAGAGATTACCCAACTTTGCGTGACAGGCAGGCGTGACGTGTCCAAGGGAGGGGAGGAGTGAAGGGAGGGTCAGCGGAGGAATACAGGGAGGGAGGAAGGAAGGGGAAGCAGATGGAAGAGATCCACTCACAGGATTCTGCGTTGTTGATTTGTGTGTGGAAGTATCGTGGGTTTTGCCTGCCTCCATTGTTGCTCGTCTGCTGAAATAAGTAAGTGACACAGAGAGAGAGAGAGAGAGAGAGAGAGAGAGAGAGAGAGAGAGAGAGAGAGAGAGAGAGAGAGAGAGCACGGCTGCAACACACCACCAGTGACACCATCACCACCACCATTACTATTACCACCAACACCATTCCTTCTTCACAGATATCCACACCACCACCACCACCACCACGGCCACCCACATCATTACCGCCACCATCGCCATGACTATCATCACTATCACCACCACTACTGTTCTTCCCTCCTAGCCCACTATCACCGCCATCACCACCATCACCACCACTATCACCGCCATCACCACCCAATTAAGGAACACAAGGCGATGCACCAGATATTAATGAAAGCGCGCCATTATAACCTGCCATTAATTGCTGCCTCCTCTAATGACCCATCAGCGCCATTACCACCTCCTCCTCCTCCTTCTCCCCCTTGTTTTTCTCTATCTTCTTTCTCTCCACCTCTTATTCTTCTCTTTATCTATCTTCCACCTCCACCATCACCATTTCCACCATTAGCAACACCTCCGCCTCCCCTCCTCTTCCTCCTCCTCCTCCCCGCTGCATCAATTAGCCACCTAATCACCACCACCCCGCCATTGGCTCCTCCCTAACAGGATAATTGGCGGCCGCTGATTGGTTGAGGGAGTTAGGCAGTTAGCGGAGCATTATCTTAACCTCTGGGTAAAGGGAGGAGGAGAAAAGATGTTTATGAAGAATGTTTAGGTGTAAGAATGATGATGAGGAAGAAGAGGAAAAGGAGAAGGAGGGAGAACAGGAGGAGGAGGGGGAGATAAAGACAAGGTGTTTATGAGGGCTTGGAATGAAAAGAACGAAGTTGAACGGTGAGGAGGAGGAGGAGGAGGAGAGGAAGTAGAAGGAAGAAGAGGAGAAGAAAGAAGGTGTATCAGTGAAGGATTCCAAGGTGTACTGGAGGAGGAGGAGGAAGAGTAAGAGTAAGAATGAACGATAAGAGGAGAGAAGGAGGAAGGGTATTATTGAAGGAGGAGAAGGAAGAGGAATAGAGATGAATATAGAGTAGGAAGAGGAAGAGGAATAAGGATAAACATGGAGAAGAAATGAAAATGAAAGAGAGAAGAGGAGGAGGAAGAGGAGGAGGAGGAGGGAGGAAGGAGGGATGATATTAATAAAGGGAGAAGAGAAAGAGAGGAATTAAGGTTGAACAGTAAGAGACGCGAGAAGGAGGAGGAGGAGGAGAAAGGAGTAAGGATATTAGTAAAAGAAGAGAAGGAGGAAGAGGATTACGGATGAAGGAAAGAGGAAGAAGGAAATAGGGAGAAGGAAGGGAAAAGGATGAACACTGAGAAGAAGGGAGAAGGAAATAGGGGAGAGAGAGACGGCGATTCTATGGGCAATATAATCCTATAGCGATATGTTAGGACACGACCCCCACTGAGGGACAGAACTACCTCCCTCTCTCTCTCTCTCTCTCTCTCTCTCTCTCTCTCTCTCTCTCTCTCTCTCTCTCTCTCTCTCTCTCCGCTACTACGCTGTTCAGTGTCAGTTCTTAGTGTTCTTTGTTTTATGTGATTTTTGCTGCTTAGAAGAATGTAATGGTTTAATTTCTGGCAGATTTGTTATATCGTATGAGGTGACAGATGGATTTACTGTAATGATAATGTCCGGGTTCTGTCTCTCGCTCATTTTCTGTCTCCTGTCTTTCTGTATTTTCATCACTTCCGCTTTTTATCTTCTACAGTGTTTCAGTATCCTTATTTTCGCTGTTTCCTATGTCCTTTTAGTATTTCGATCACTTTCTCTTCTTGTCTCCTATCTTTTGTATTTCCATCTATTTCTGTCTATTTTTTCCACTGCCTTCATTACCTCCACTTTCTATCCATCAATATTTTCATCGCCTCTTCTCCTCCTACGATGTACTTTAATGTATTACTATATATTTAAGTATAGGTTAAGATACGCTATCTTGATTTACCCCGCTTTAAACTTGTATAATCATAACTTAAGTGCATCAAACTTTCTCAGTAAATTGTTAAATTCCTAAATTGGCAATGACACAGAAGCCCGGAGGTGTGTTCCTGATGACTTGTTCAGTAATGTGGTGGTTTCCCGTGCTCGGCTTTCAGGTTCCAATCTTTGCCACGGTGCCTGTCTCTCTGTGCTCAGGTTTATCGGAGCTCTCAGGTGAGTTGCTCGGTGTTTCAGTGTATTGAATCTTAAGGTGATGCAATACAAGGGTGGTGGGTGAGGCAAGAAGAACATTTTAGATGATAGATGTAACAGTAACTTGCTTCTTAGGGTGCTACGAGAAATATGTAATAAACAGGATAACTTGACGAGATGTTGGAGAGAAAGAACGAAAAGGATGATAGATGTACTGAATACTGAATGAACCGATGAGGGTGATGGCTGTAACGAGAAGTATATTTCAGATAATAGATACAATAGTAACTTGCTTCTTAGGTTACTACGAGAAATATGTAATGAATAGGATAACTTGACGAGATGGTGGAGGGAAAGGATGAAAAGGATTACAGAGGCAGTGAATACTGAATGAAGCAATGAGGGCGATGGGTGTAACGAGAAGTATATATCAGATAACAGATATAATAATACCTTCAATGTTAGGGTACGTAAAGGATGTGTGGTGTTAATGTGATACCTACACAGAGATTAAAGAGAAGTATTATGAATGCACTGAAGGAACACCAGATGAAGGTTGTAACAAGCATATTTCTGACAATTGATCAAATAATAGCTTAAGTGTAAAGAGTTGGTGGAAGATAAGTAGTATTGTCTTGCTAACCTGACCAGCTGTTGACGTTATGAAGCAGGAATTCTCTTTGATCACGAGAAAAACTGTTCATTTTCAATCTATTGTTGCTATTAATACTGTTTCGTTCTTCCTGCAGTAATAGTTACTTTAGATGTAGTGTGGTGATGACTCGTACTAATCATAATAGTAACTGCTGAAGCAACAGTAGTAGCGGTAGTAGTAGTAGTAGTAGTAGTAGTAGTAGTAGTAGTAGTTGTTGTTGTTGTTGTTCTTGTTGTTGTTGTTGTTGTAATAATAGTAGTAGTAGTAATAGTAGTAGTAGTAGTAGTAGTAAATGCATCAAGTATACAGATCTATTGAGCAGAAAAGTTGTATTACAAAGGATTACACATGCACGGGAATATATACAGGGTGTCCCTCGAGTTACATACTTCGGGATCTGATAGTTCAAGTAATTCCAAGTCGAAAATATTTTATACACAAATGCTGTGTTTTGCTTTATTTTGCAAGAAATTGACGTGTAAGTTGTGTGTGGCGGGAACCGGGGCATCCGCCTTCTTCCTTCCCCCCTGGCTCGCTACGTAACGAGTGGTGCCGCGTAGCATCAAGTGATCATTTTTGTGTACAATCTGTGCAGTCAAAGCCTTACAGGAAACACTAAATGATAAATTATTTTTTTGTATGAGTCATTGAAGAAAATTTACATGTAATACAGCAATATAGTGGTTGTTAAGTGCTACATTTTAAACATACGTGGCAACTCACCAGGTGGATGACGGCTGCCCAGCGTTCCTGCCACTCCAGTAAAGATTATTTAAATTATTTGATATTCTTTTTAAGTGGTATTGTGTTGAGCTGCTCCAGTACGTTCAGCTGCTGCAGAAGTACTGAAGAAACGTCCTTCCTCACCAAGAAGCAGACACATCCTGTAGAACACTGCCATCTGAGTGTCCTCTGTCTGGATGCCTGCGTCTTTATCCTCCTGCACCAGCCCGGGCATTCCCACCACAGAATGAATATCATGTCCGAATACTCACTGTTACTGAATGTGAAAGGCACCTTCACCGTAGCGAAGAGTTGCACTTTGGCAGCCACCTGATGGGGCGCCCTGTCACTTACATGTCAAAGTGTAAACAGTTGGCGGGATGGAAGTTGCTGTGTGTTGCCATGTATGATTAAAAGAAATAGACTTAACCACTATATTGCTGTGTTACCTATACATTTTCTTCACTGACACATACAAAATTTTAGCGTTGTCATTTTCTGTCTCCTGTATGGCTTTGACTGCAGAGATTGTACACAAAAAAACAAATAAATAAATAAATAAAAAACTGCAGCGCGGCACCACGAGGACTTAGCGCGCCAAGGCGGGAAGGGAGGAGGAGGAGGCCTACCCCCCACCCCCTGCAACACAACAACATGTTAATTTCTGGCAAAAATAAGCAAAACACAGCATATGCCTATAAAGTATTTTCGACTTAGAATTACTTAAACTATCAAATCCCGAAGTATGTCCCTTAACTCGCGGGACAAAAGAGAGAGAGAGGGGGTGGGCGGAGTGGGGGAAAGGGTAGAATCGGAAAATGATGGAAAGGAAGCATGATGAATGAAAAGAGAAAGAAAAGGAAAATAATTACAAGGGGGAAGATAATGAAAATCGGAATAGAAACGAAGAAAGGAAACTTGATGGACGAAAGAAAAGGAAGAAAAGAAGAAAAGGAAGAAAAATAGGTAAATGAAGGGAGATGACAAAGGAAAAGATTAGAAAGGGGACAAAAGAGAGAGAGAGAGAGAGAGAGAGAGAGAGAGAGAGAGAGAGAGAGAGAGAGAGAGAGAGAGAGAGAGAGAGATAGGACAACGTAAAAAAAGGAAAGGAAAATGCTTGAAAGAGGAGAAAAGAGGGAAAAATTAAACAGGACGGGAAAAAGGAGAGAGAGAGAGAGAGAGAGAGAGAGAGAGAGAGAGAGAGAGAGAGAGAGAGAGAGAGAGAGAGAGAGAGAGAGAGAGAGAGAGAGAGAGAGAGAACCAGGAAGCAAGGACTGGAACATGGTGTGATCTATAGACGCTAACATATTGAAGGGGGGAGAGGAAGATAAGAGAAGAGTGAGAGCGGGGGAGGGAGAGAGAGGGTCGCCACACCAACACGCTTAATTTAGACGCGCTTAACTTTCGCGAACACCTTCACGCGAGAAAAGAGCAAGAGAGCGGGAAAGAGGGAAGATCTATTAAGGGAGAGGAAGGAAACGAAGGGTGGAGGAGGAGGAGGAGGAGGAGGAGGAAAGGAGGAAGGAGGAGGAGGGAGGAAAAAAGTCAGGGGCATGATCGCGAAAATATGTTCCGAGGGTGTAAATCAGTGAATCTTCCCCCTCTAACCTAGGAGAGAGATTGATAGTATCCTCTCTCTCTCCCTCCCTCTCTCTCTCTCTCTCTCTCTCTCTCTCTCTCTCTCTCTCTCTCTCTCTCTCTCTCTCCATCCATCCCTCCCTCCCGAAGCGATGTAATTCAAGTTTTCTCCCTCCCTCCCCTTTTCCTCCTCCTCCTCCTCCTCCTTCCCTTCCTTTCTCTCTCTCTCTCTCTCTCTCTCTCTCTCTCTCTCTCTCTCTCTCTCTCTCTCTCTCTCTCTCTCTCTCTCTCAACCATGAAACCAAAAAAAGCAACACTACTACTACTACTACTACTACTACTAGTAGTAGTAGTAGTAGTAGTAGTAGTAGTAGGAGTAGTAGTAGTTGTTGTTGCTGTTGCTGTTGTTGTTGTTGTTTTGAGTTTTATTATTATCGTTGTTGTTATTATTGTTATTGTTATTAGTTGCAGTAATAGTATTATTATTATTATTATTATTATTATTATTATTATTATTATTAATATTATTATTATTATTATTATTATTACTGCTACTACTTCTATTAATACTGTTACCATCATGATCATCATCATCATCATGAGAAAGTGTCATTTTCAACCAAAGTACGTATCCCTGCCTCGTTTCATTAACACACACACACACACACACACACATGTAGGCTTCGCTGTTATGGCCCATGGCCTTGAGGGAGTCCATGCCCCCCCGCGCAGCTGGCCAGCCCCGGTAACCTGCGTGGGTGAGGGAAGGGGGAGGTTAAGGGGGGTGCTGCTAAATGATTCGAGCAGGTAAACAGACAAGGTGAGTGATGAGAGAGCGAGAGGGGTGTGGGAGAGAGAGAGAGAGAGAGAGAGAGAGAGAGAGAGAGAGAGAGAGAGAGAGAGAGAGAGAGAGAGAGAGAGAGAGAGAGAGAACTTTTAATATTTTTTTTATGAATACCAAATTTATTACAAGTAGAAATTCTCTCTCTCTCTCTCTCTCTCTCTCTCTCTCTCTCTCTCTCTCTCTCTCTCTCTCTCTCTCTCTCTCTCTCTCTCTCTCTCTCTCCTGTAGGTACACGCCAGTCACTCTTGACATTGAGAGGCGAGGCCATCATGGTGGACCCGCCCCTCAATGCCAGGCCTGCAGGGGAGGGGGAGGGGGTGTTAGAGCTAGTGGTGGTGGTGGTGGTGGTGGTGGTGGGGGGTGGGAGGGGTGAAGGTAGTGGTGATGATGGTGGTGATGGTGGTGGGAAGAGGAGAGGGAAGCTAGTGGTGGTGGGGATGGTAGTGGTAGCAGTGGTGATGAGGAGGGATGGAGAAGTGAGTGGTGGTGATGGTGGTGGTATAACGTAGTAGTAGTAACAGTAGTAGCAGTAGGAGGAAGAGGGGGAGGAGCAGCACTAGTAGTTATTTTAGCAGTATGTAACAAATAACACCCATATTTTTCTTTGGTGACGTGAAATATTATTGTTATTGTTACTTGTTCTTACTTATTGTTATTGTTATTGTTATTGTTACTTGTGTCTGGTGTTCACTCATTCACTTCAGGTCTTCCTCTAATTCCTCCTTCCTTGATTCCCTCGTGTCTCTTTTCCCCTCTCCCTCACTCGCTTTCTTTGCAAACTCTCCTTTCCCTTTCATTTCCTGTCACTCTTTGCATCTCGCCTTTTTCCCATTTCCCATTCTCTCCCTTTGTTTTCATCTTTCTCTTCTTCTTCTTCCTTTTCTTCGTTTCTTCATTTATATTTATCTCTTTTCCTTTCTCGATTCTTTCCTCCTTTTCTTCTCCATCTCTTTCTATACTTCATCTCTCTCTATGTATTTTCTTTCCTCTTTTATTTTTTTATTCTTCTTTTGTTTTCTTTCACCTCCCTTTTTTTCTATTTTTTTCTCCCTTTCCTTTTCATTTGATTCTATCTTTCATCCATCAGTTTTTTTTTCCCTCATCTTTCCCTTGTTTCTAAATCATATCTTCCTTCCTTCCCTTTTTTCCTTCCTTCCTTCCCTGCCTTCCATCCTCCTCCTCCTCTCTCCATCGTATATCCTCTCTCTCCTCTCTCTCTCTCTCTCTCTCCAGTTTTTCCTATCATGCCTTCTCAACTTATCCTCTCCTTTCCCTCCGTCTACCTTCCCCTCTCACTGCTCTCCTCTCCTTTCCTCTCCTCTGCATCTCCATCATTACTAATGCCTCATTTTCACTTAATCTCGTTTCTGTGACATAAGGACGAAAGGTTAGATTTTCCTGTATGGTGAATGAGTGTTTAAAGAACGAGTAGTTAGTTAAAATACATCAATATTTTATCGTTCGCTTCCCTTTTTTTCCTTTTTTTATGAATCTATGTATGCCGTTCTCTTTTCATCTAGTGCGCACACACACACACACACACACACCTACAACCTGTCCTCCTCCTCCTCCTCCTCCTCCTCCTCCTCCTCCTCCTCCTCCTCCTTCTCCTCCTCCTCCTGCAGTACTCACCCTGTGTCTTGTTTTGCAGGTTGTACCCCAGCAGGCCCCTCTTCAGGTCCAACGGGTTCTCTGGTAAGTACAGGCTGCAGGTCCCTCGTACATGGTGGTGGTGGTGTCAGGGCTCTCTCTCTCTCTCTCTCTCTCTCTCTCTCTCTCTCTCTCTCTCTCTCTCTCTCTCTCTCTCTCTCTCTCTCTCTCTCTCTCTCTCTCTCTCTCTCTCTCGTAATCTTTTCTTTCTTTCGCTTTTTTTCTTATTTTTTCTTTTACTTTTTGTATTTTATGGTAAATTATTTCATTTCTTATTTTCTATATCTGTGTATTTTAGTATGTTTGTTTGTTTGTTTGTTTGTTTGTTTGTTTGCTCATTTATTTCCTTTCTTTGAGCGTTTTCCTACTTTTCTTATTTATTCCATTATTACTTTTCTTATTTCTTCCGTTATTTTTTCCTTCCCTTTCTTTCCCTTGTGTTCTTGCTCTTATTCTTCTTCCCTCTTCTTTCTTCCCAATGTTTTAGTTCTCTGCTGCATTATTATTATTATTATTATTATTATTATTTCCATTCCTTCTGTTACTTCTTTGTTTTTCCTCGATTACTTGAAAGTTTGTCTATCTTATAATTTTGTCATCGTGTCTTCACCGTATTTAATTTCCGTGATGATTTTTTCTTTTCTCTCTTTTATATATATATATATATATATATATATATATATATATATATATATATATATATATATATATATATATATATATATATATATATATATATATATATATAAGATTGTATTCAAATCATTCTCAATCATACTCATATTATTCCGAAACGATTGCCTTTTGTTTCTCGTAAGACTCTCGTTTGCTTCAGCCATATGCACACTTTTGTCTTTTTATTTACAAACTCAACACTTATTTTTTATTTTTTTTTTTTGTATTCAAAGAAGTTTCACGAGATTTTTTGTTTTGTTTTGTTTGGTGCTTAAATTCTGCTTCTATATATTTTTTTCTTGTCTCTATCTTTTTTTTTTATTATTACACAATGTTCTGTCGTCTTTTTTTTTAGCTATTGATGTTGTTGTTCTTAAAATCTGCTTTTTCTTTTCCTTGTTTCCTTACCTCCTTATTTTCAGTTTCACAGTATTGTTTTGTTGTTGTTGTTGTTGTTGCTTTTGTTCTGAAATTCTGTTTTTTGTCTATTTCTTGTGTCTTTGTGTTGTGATTTTCAATTCCACAATGTTGTGTTATTTTGTTTGTCACTGACCAATATTCCTCGTTCCTTTCAAAGCCTTCCATGCACGTGACAGCCACACACATGCACGCACGCCCACGCACACCCCACACCCACGCAAACCCGCACAGCCACACACACCCTCACGTACCCGCACACGCCCGAATGCGTCAACACGTAGCTCACATCACTAGGCACTCACTGCTACAACGTAAAAAACATATCTTCAATTTTTGACTACCGCTTTGGACCCTTTCCTGGGACTGGCAGCTCAGTGGGCTTTTTTTTTTTTTTTTTATTGGATTTTTGTTGCCCTTGACCAGTGTCCCTCCTACATAAAAAAAAATCAAATAAATAAATAAATAAATAAATAAAAAAAATAAGGGAGGCAGCAAGAAGTCGTGACGTAGCAATGCATCTAGGAAATTTAGCTTTGTGTATTTCCACGTGTTGTAAATCCTTTAATAGGTAATGGCAGTGTGTCAATTGCTACTCTCTGTTAATACTACTTGATAATTCTAGTAAGCGATATCACTTGAAGCAATTAAAGGTGTGAGATAATCGATTACTCCTTGTCTTATGTGTGGTGTTTCTTCATGGCTGGAAATTCGTAACAGTAACAGTCTTCTAAAACACTTTGGCGTCTTACCTCCACTTGTTTGGAAAGGCTCTGATGGAAATTCTAGATGGTTTTCAATGGTGCTTTCATGTTATGACTGATTACTGACACCAACTCACACTAACACCGTGCTCATCATGGCCTCCAGTCTACCGTACAATAAGAACATGCAATAAGCTAAGACATAACACTGAGGCAACTGTGACACACTCTAGATATTAAGTGTCCTGCACTACAATTTTTACCAGTCCTGCTCTTTATGTTCAGTAGCGCCGTGTGTCACCTCCTACCTCACGAAGGCCATCAAAATAAGGAACATTGAAGATGCCAGTCCCCAAAGTGTGTGGACAAATGGCTTTTGCTAAATTTGAGGATTGGTTAAACTCCCGAAAAAAGAAAATTTAGCCTTGAGCTCTCTCTCTCTCTCTCTCTCTCTCTCTCTCTCTCTCTCTCTCTCTCTCTCTCTCTCTCTCTCTCTCTCTCTCTCTCGCATTGAAACAGAAGGAAAGTCAATTGCACAAAATGAAAATCTAGAGAGAGAGAGAGAGAGAGAGAGAGAGAGAGAGAGAGAGAGAGAGAGAGAGAGAGAGAGAGAGAGAGAGAGAGAGAGAGAGAGAGAGAGAATGACCCTCCTTCTTCCTCTTTTATCACTACTACTACTACTACTACTACTACTACTACTACCATTACTACCACTATCACCACTACTTCTGCTACTATTTGTACTACCAACACCGTCACTTGTACTGCTGCTACTACTACTACTACTACTACTGCTGCTGCTGCTGCTACTACTACTACTACTACTACTACTGCTGCTGCTGCTACTACTGCTACTACTGCTAATACTTCCACTACTACTACTACTACTACTACCTCCACCACCACCACCACCACCACCACCACTACTATTGGTCTTTTCTTCCCTCATATCTTGTGTGAATCGGTGTCTTACACGAATCTTCCGATTATTTGTTCGTATGAAATCGTAAATTTTGATTCAAAACAAAGAGAGAGAGAGAGAGAGAGAGAGAGAGAGAGAGAGAGAGAGAGAGAGAGAGAGAGAGAGAGGCTTCAGTGTTTACCTTGCACATTAATCTCTCGTGTTGGGAATGGCAGGACGTGATTGGGGTAGAGAGCAACAGGGAGACAAATTGCATACATCGCCCTGCTCGTTCATTGGTCAAGAGGCTGTGACGTAGGCAACGGTGAGCGCTGATTGGCCCCCGTCCGGTGTTGGGGAGGAGTCAGCCACAACTTGATTCCACCAACATGTCCGACCACTGGAGCCTCTTGCCTTGTTATCATTTCGTCTTCCTGTGCGGCTTTACGGGGCTGGGGGCCTTTGTGGGGCCTTTGTGGGGGCTTGTACCCACTTCATACTGCCTGCTGGAGGAGATGGGGAGAGGGGGAGGGCTGGGGAGGGCTGGACGATGGCTTGATAAAATCGGGGATGGGATTAGGTATCTTCAGAATCAGACTACCGCCTTTTGCCACCCTGCCTCTGAGGAGAGGCGCGACCTAGCTCTTGTGTCCTCATGTTTATTCATCCCTTCGCCTGCCTCCAATGTTACCACAAAAAATGTATTTTTCCTGTACTCTCTTTTTTTTGCACGGCATTTTTGTCATTGACCTGGATGAAATGAAAGTTTCATCAACTTTTATGGCTTTTAGGGAGAATTAAATATATAAATCTTATTAGTTTATTACATATTAATACATTAACTATTTCGTATAATATATATATATATATATATATATATATATATATATATATATATATATATATATATATATATATATATATATATATATATATATATATATATATATATATATATATATATATATATATATATATATATATATATATATATATATATATATATATATATATATATATATATATATATATATATATATATATATATATATATATATATATATATATATATATATATATATATATATATATATATATATATATATATATATATATATATATATATATATATATATATATATATATATATATATATATATATATATATATATATATATATATATATATATATATATATATATATATATATATATATATATATATATATATATATATATATATATATATATATATATATATATATATATATATATATATATATATATATATATATATATATATATATATATATATATATATAATGAAGGTTTCCTATATGTACTTCTTCTTTAAGTTTGTGTAGTTAATGATTAAATAAAGTTGTTGATCCATTCTCTTTTAGCAGATCTTGTTAGTGTTCTCGACTCGTCCTGTTTCCTCCACTCACCATTGCCATTATCTTCACTCAGCCCTCAGAAGCCTCGGAGTGTGCTGGCGTTTTAAGGTTGCAGTGGGTCACAGAGCAATGAGTCTCGTGTATTCATATTCATAGTAGGAAACCTGCCCATGAAAATCTGGGGACGAGGATTCAGTGGGAGGAGAGGCACTTGGAGGCCTGTGTGCGGCGATGCTCAGGTAGGGAAAGCTCATTTAATCGGACACAGGAGGGAAAGTTCTACTCGGGACATCGGCGTGGGCTGAGCTGCTTGGTAGTTGAGTAGGAAGGAGCTGCGAGGGAGCACACCTGGGATTGAGCCTCTCTCTGCTGTGTGGACGATGGGAAGCCTGTGTGCCATATCCACTCCTAGGATTGGTTGTGTTGGCTTTCTTTATGGTCGTGAACGTTTTCTGCTGCAAGGTGTGTTGACGTGCAAAACAAACAAAGAAACTTTTTTGTAGTGTCATTTTTCAGCGTTCGGCTAATTAAGCAACTACTTGGACAGAACATGTTAAGATTAGTTTCATTATATTTTTATGTGTTAGTGAGTGCTTTTCGCTTTAAGGTTTATTAGCTCCATAAAAACGAATGCAATTTTTCAGCGTTTCACTAGTTCAACAGGTATACACATCCGTTCCAGTAGAGAAAAGGTTGGAAGTTGTGTCATCTTTCCTTACATTCGGAAAAGCTTTGCTCTCCAAAATATATTTAGATGCATGGACACTAGACTACAGTACTGACTGATAGATGCACGTAAACGCAATTGTTTTCTGTGATGTATCGAAGCTTCGTTGAAAAGAAGGAACCTCCCTGGCTCTGCCTTCATGTGTCCGGCCAGCCGCTGCAACGTGTGCTGTGCGATGTATTTTTGAGCTTTACAAGTATGAAGGCATTTCATTCAGTTGATGGGAACCAATTTTCACAACGATGCAATTGTTCAACGAATTTCACTGGATATATTTCAGTTTCATTATACCTGTATATGAGTTTTGACGTAGAAATGCACAAATACTAGGTAACTCTCTCTCTCTCTCTCTCTCTCTCTCTCTCTCTCTCTCTCTCTCTCTCTCTCTCTCTCTCTCTCTCTCTCTCTCTCGTGTGTCGGTATCGCTTATGAGATAACCAATTCCTTTATTCACTGCTTGATATGGATTTTGCCTCAGTATAAATAGCGAGCATCACTATGTACAGCTATTCATATTTTCCTCGGCACCACTGCACCACTCACACCAAGACAGTGCTATAAATATAGACCAGAATCAGGGAAAGTCGGAAATCTCACCCTTGCTAAAGGAAGTCAAATTTACATATAAATTAACTGAACTTATACAATCAAGGGGAGGCGGAGGAGACAATGCCAAAGGGTCACTCGGGGCACGAATAGGACCTGAAGAATGTACCGCCGGTCTTGAGTGCAGAGTGAAACTAAAGGCAAAGTATATATGCTGGTGAAAATTTGGTTGCTTTGTTAAAAGTCGATTGCCTTGATTTGCTAACATTATTATTATTATTATTATTTAATTCGTCAGCTAAATGAAGATATGTTTGATATATCAGTAAAAATTACATATCATGTTTAACTGAACCTGTATTGTCACCATTTCTGCGTTGGAAATTCTAATCGCTTTGAGAATTCCCTTGCTACGTCATGCCATGCGCGTCCCTTGTTAAAGCGTTCATCCTTCACTGCTTGATCGCTTGATCGGTTTCTAGACTTTTATATTGTTACTGTAGTCTCTAGAGTAGTTTTGTAGCCTACAAAAGACTAACTTACTCATTCTCTCTTCTGCGTGTTCATGGAGATCATTTTTACAGGTTCGTAAATATGAACAAAAGAAAACCACAATAAAATGGTTAGCAAGATCATAAAAATGTGTTGTGTCTCGACTCAAATTTTTTTTTTTTTTCCCGATGAGTGAGTGGTCTGTATCGCGCTCCTGGAATACTGAGTGCATCTTTGTTTTCTGCTTCCGTTCCCTCGTTTTTCGGGAATAACGTTAAAATAAACACTTGTATTTTGCTCGTATTGTGTCGTGGACTGTTTTAGACTTAAAGGTAATTTTCATTATCATCGTTTGTTTATAAGGGTGAATAGTTGAGGCATTCCCTTCTAAAAGCAATGTTAAAATCTACGTAGAAGAGTTTTCTGAGTTTTGTAAATATAGACTAAAATAAATTAACTTAAGCTCTGGTGTCAGCAAGTCAATCCACGTCAGTGAGGGCGACAATTCCCAAACAAAGGCTAATTGCTTCCCAACTCTAACTGAAGGTAAACAGATCAACATTTTTTTGTGATGTATCATAGTTCACTTTGTTAAGGTCAGTTAGGTTTTTGTAAGTGAGTCTGTCCGTATGTCGGCTTCAATGTATGTATGTCTTTGTTTTTTGCCCTTGACTTTGTTGGTCTGTCTGACACTATTTCTGTCTGTCTGTCTCTCTGTTTGTCTGCTTCTGTCTATTTATCTGTTTGTGTCTATCTGTTTCGTCTGTCTACCTGTTTGTTTGTTTGTCTACCTTCCTGTTTATATGTTCGTCTGTCCCCCCCCCTCTCTCTCTCTCTCTCTCTCTCTCTCTCTCTCTCTCTCTCTCTCTCTCTCTCTCTCTCTCTCTCTCTCTCTCTCTCTCTCTCTCTCTCTCTCTCTCATCTCCGAGAAAACTGAAGTAAAACAAGTATTTACACAATACATTTTCTCCTCCACAATGCCACGGAAAACCTTCCTTCCCATTTTATCCAAAGTCTTCTCATTCCTTACTGTCCCTCTCCCTGGTCTGCTGTGCCCTCTGTTACCCTTTCATACTTCTTTACATTCCTTCCTTCCTTCCTTCATCTTTATCTGTGTTTCACCTTGAAAGTTTCCGCATAGTTACTTTCCATGTGTTCCTGTGTGTGTGTGTGTGTGTGTGTGTGTGTGTGTGCCTGCCTTGTAGCAGGTAGTAGGTTGGTATTTCTCAACTCGTCAGTCTTATAGAATTCTTGTCACGCTCATGTTTGTTTGTCTAGTCTTGTATATTTTCACTTCATTAAATTCCGCTTCAGAGTTTTTCTTTTCCATATTTATGTTTGAATTAATGTTTGTTTGCTCATAATCCCGCTTTCATTCCTCATGGTTGGCAGGCTTCTTATTTCATACCATTGCTTCTCTTATTAATTTCCGAATGAGATAATTTCCGAATGAGAGAGAGAGAGAGAGAGAGAGAGAGAGAGAGAGAGAGAGAGAGAGAGAGAGAGAGAGAGAGAGAGAGAGAGAGAGAGAGACTAAATTTGTGCTACCATTACCCTTTGTTTATTGTGAAAATAATGCTAAACATATTTAATCGAATTATTTTAAGTTAGCGTTCCTCTTTAACTTGGAGTGATTACTATTAAAAAAAATATTGCTCTTCCTTTGGCTTATGTGGACAATTTTGTCCTCTATTATTTTGAGAGAAAAATGTGAGTATTTCGCCCCCTAAGCATCAATGATTATACCACTATCTTGTTAAGCATTGGGTTTTCTTAAGCAAACACTATTATCATGTATTGTGCATACATGTACACACAAAATGCTACAAAACTATCAGTAAAATATTATATAATGAACAATATTGTATAACACTGTAGTGCCATTTAACTCTTGCCTTACCTTGCATTCCTGCTCCTCCCTTCCTGTTCCCCTCAGGACACTGTGTCGTGACCTTCCACTTCTGTCTCTTAAGTGCTCGTTTACTTATGTTGGAGAGCTGCACTACCTCAGAAAACGCTATTTTGTAGATTACTAATGTGACTAATGTTTCCTCTATTATATCATGCGGTGATATGGTTCTCTGATACTGAAGTATTCTTTCCTTCCTTCTCCTTTAGGATATCTGTGTGCGTACATGTCTTTACATAACGTGGCTTTATTCACTTAATGTTACTGGTACATTTTTTTTCTCATATTTATCGTATTAATGTATTTATTCAGTTTGCTTACCTTTGCCTTCTTTGTGATATTTTAATTGGTCCTCATTTCTGTAGCTATTATGTTAGTGTTCTTAAAAATAAGTTTACTTTTATTTATCGTCATTGTAAAATTCGTGGTTTCTAAACCCATCGTATTAATGTTGTTTTATTAAGTTCACTTATCTTTTCATCCACCTTTCCTATAGTTATCGCATTGATATTTATTACTTATCCAACTCACTTGTTTTTCATCACTATTATAAATTCACAAGTCGACCTTCATTTCCGCTCTGTTGTGTTTCCAGCCGGCTGTTCCTTACCGTCCTGACCCACAGCCCTCCTGACCCTCACTAGGTCCACGCGACTGAGAAATTCTCTTATGCCTCCCATTTTCCTTCCTTTCTGCAGTTCGACCTTTCCCCCACAGGCCTTCCCTTCCACTCCACTTTCCTTCACCAAGAAGTTAATTACGTGAAGGTCTGGGTATTTCCATAAACTTCATTCATTCAATTTAAAAAAGTAGGAAACACTTTTGGAACATAGTTAATGAGAGAAAGCCTCATCTTCCGTTCTCCTTGACGCCTCACAAATAAGTTATTTTTTGGTTCCCCCTGATTAATGTCTTAAAACTGAATAGCACTTTATTCCTCGTTATTTCCTCGTGACCCGGAACAACGAGCTTAATGCCTCACCAAAACCTTGTCCCCTGAGGAGGTGCAATTATTTTATCGTATGTTTAGCAGAAAAGACATTGATTGGTATTTTAAAGACGTGGCGATGAGTTTGTGTATTAAGAGAGTGCGTATATTGAGAGTGTTTATAGGAGACTGTATGACGAGTGTGTATGACGAGTGTGTGCTATACGTATAGCAGAGTGCTTTAGGAGTGTATTATGAGTATGTAGAGTGTATATTAGGAATGTGCATTATGAGTGGGTGTAGAAGAGTGTATTATGATTGTGTATAAAAGTGTATTTGATTGTGCATAAAGGAGTGCATTAGCAGTGTGCATCATATTGTATTACCAGTATATATGAGAATGTATTACCAGCGTGCACAAGAGAGTATATTACCATTGTCTATTGAAGAGTGTATTTCCAGTGTGTATACGAGAGTGTATTGAGTGTGTATTACCAGCGTATATACGAGAGTCAACTGCAAATGTATATAAGAAGGGCAGACTGATATACAAGACGATAGACCGAAAAAAATAGAGGATAGACAGAAAAACAGGCAAGCAGTAAAATAAAATAAAGTAAAATTTGAATTGTGCAACAGAAATTGGAAGCTCGACGGACAGGCAAAAAGCCACTCAAATGGAAAGATGAATAGGCAAGCAGACAGAGAGACAGGAGACCAAAAATAAACGAAATGATGAAGAAGAAAAAAAGAGGAAAAAGAAAAGAGGAAAGAAACACAGAAACCTACACAAAACTCCTGCAGACATCTAGTTCAGCAGACAACCAGACATGCAGTTAAATAAAAAGTTTTAAAAAAAGCAGGCAAACATAGAAATAAGAGACCATACAGTGAGTGAAATTAGAAAAAAAAAAATACAGAAACTCTTGTAAAAACCCGCAGACACCAAATTCAAAGGACAGACACACAAACATGAATCAAAATATGAAAACGAGTAAAAATTGCAGAAAAAACGCAGAAATACACACCTAAACAAACATGATGAATCAGGAGTAGAGGGGTGAGTGTGCACATTGCATAACTGCTCACCAGCCCGCCCCATGACACCTTCAGTCACCCACACACATTACAGCGCTGACGTCAAGCCGCCTCCCACTCCCTTCCTTGGCCCAGCGCGCCTCGCCCCGGTGGCTGCGGCTCAACCACGTACTGCAGCGCCAGGTGGTGACGGGAACGACCAAAGCCGACCATACCAGGCTGTCGGATTTGCAGCGGGATATTTTGGTACAGATTTTACTGGTTTTCCTTTGTAATATTAAGAGAGAGAGAGAGAGAGAGAGAGAGAGAGAGAGAGAGAGAGAGAGAGAGAGAGAGAGAGAGAGAGAGAGAGAGATTGCAAAGACTGGTTTCTGCAGGTGCTTTTTTCCCTACTGAAGGTGGTTGATAATTGCATTAATCATTAAATACCACTGTAAAACCTTTTAATTTCCTAACCTATCCTAACCTATCACTAAAATCATGAGAAATGCCACAAAAAAAAAAAAACGTTAAAACTTCCACTAAACCAATTAAATCTAGTGGAGAATAGGCGCTGAAATGTTTGTGAATCCACTCCAAGGTTGTTCAGCGCTTTGCTCCAAAACTCCATGAGCATTAACGACTGAGCGTATCCGAACGCCCTCCTCTCTTTCCGGTACATCGCTTCCCCATTATGGCTCCTGGTCAAGTGGCACAAGTGGTGTGGGCAGGGCAGGGCCAATAAGACTCGGAATTAACACTGGCAACACGGCACGCAGGCACACATGTCCATGGCGACCTGCAAAAAGCTGCTGTGTACACTGTCCGGACGTGTGTTATTGTGCATGTGTGTGTGTGTGTGTGTGTGTGTGTGTGTGTGTGTGTGTGTGTGTGTGTGTGTCAATGTGTGATTTTTGTTGCCACTGTCACACATATTTAACATGATACAGGTAGTTTAAATCCCAAATGTTTGGAAAGTGCATTCGCCCGCTAATACACACACACACACACACACACACACACACACACACACACACACACACACACACACACACACACACACACACACACACACACACACACACACACACACAGTGTGCAGAAAAGGGCGTGCAGGGTCATCCTTGGCCCTGCATACACCACCTATGAGGAAGCCCTGACCACCCTGAGTCTGTCCAGAATATCCACCAGGCACCGAGAGGCTCTGGAGAAGTTTGGGAAGGACTACTGCATCATCCGCGTCTCAGAGACATGCTGCCGCCCGACGCGCCTCGCCCTGTCCGTGCCACCAGACACCACAACAAAATAACGCCCCTGAAGGCGCCGCGCACGGACCGGTACAGACTCAGTGCGATTCCCACCATGGTGCGAGCCATCAATCATTAGTATTTCCCTCCTAGATTAGTCTTACCGTTAGGATTAATGTTAAGTTTTTCCCCATCCCCTATGTACATTTTCAGTTTGTCAACTGCCTAAATAATAAACCGTTTATTATTATTATTATTATTTTAACACACACACACAATATTATTCAGTATACCATTCCACATTTTCATTCAGTCAATGAGGATTCTAACAATAACATTAACTTGATTCATGTATTCTAGTGTCCTTCGTTGCAGTGAAATCAGCACGGGTACGAGGAATGTCCGCATAATTCTCCTAACATTCTTTCTTATCTGGCGCAGGAGCGCCTCCATTTTTTTTTTTTTTTCTTTTTTTCAAGGATTAGGCCCACGAGCCAGATTTATGAAGCTATTAATTTTTATTGGATATGGCAAGACTATTCTTCAGTTCTCTTATGTGCATTATGTACGTAATCTCGTGTAAGAGCAATCGTGTTTGTACACCTCTGTTGGTAGGCTGTACATTCTCTGTAGGTCTTCCGTCACCTTAAACAATAAATGTTTGAAAGGTTCGGTTCATTAAAAATGTTCAGCAGATTTTCAAAGCTTCGATTTTCTGGCCACTGACAGCACCGTCAGCCCCCCCCCCCCCGAACACCCACCTCAGGCCCATCATCGACCAGGCCATCGCGCCACACAGACAGCTGTGATGGCAGTTGTGATGGCAGTCCCTCTGATATATGTAATAATTTCAGGCTAACACTCCAGTAAACAATACGGTTCATGAACTTCATAATTGCATAATAGTGAGGTAATGGCAAGAGTTTGGTAAGTTTGTTCGCAATTATTATAGCTGCATAGAAGGACTGAATTTCCTAAAGCGTCCTGTTTATTTATACCTGCACAGCATGAATGAATATATATATATATATATATATATATATATATATATATATATATATATATATATATATATATATATATATATATATATATATATATATATATATATATATATATATATATATATATATATATATATATATATATATTCATTCATATATTCATTCATTCATGAATATATATATATATATATATATATATATATATATATATATATATATATATATATATATATATATATATATATATATATATATATATATATATATATATATATATATATATATATATATATTCATTCATATATTCATTCATTCATGAATATATATATATATATATATATATATATATATATATATATATATATATATATATATATATATATATATATATATATATATATATATATATATATATATATATATATATATATATATATATACATATATATATATATATATATATATATATATATATATATATATATATATATATATATATATATATATATATATATATATATATATATATATTCATTCATATATTCATTCATTCATGAATATATATATATATATATATATATATATATATATATATATATATATATATATATATATATATATATATATATATATATATATATACTCGTATATATATATATATATATGTATATATATATATATATATATATATATATATATATATATATATATATATATATATATATATATATATATACTCGTATATATATATATATATATATATATATATATATATATATATATATATATATATATATTCATGAATGAATGAATATATGAATGAATATATGAATATATATATATATATATATATATATATATATATATATATATATATATATATATATATATATATATATATATATATATATATATATATATATATATATATATATATATATATATATATATATATATATATATATTCATTCATGAATATATATATATATATATATATATATATATATATATATATATATATATATATATATATATATATATATATATATATATATATATATATATATATATATATTATATATATATATATATATTATATATATATATATATATATATATATATATATATATATATATATATATATATATATATATATATATATATATATATATATATATATATATATATATATATATATATATATATATATATAATGGATAGATATACAGGTATGCAGTATAGGTATGTGTGTGTGTGTGTGTCTTAACTCTTCATGCAGCATGGAGTAACACATAAATAGTATGAGACTATCGTAGTGCTGGAGCCTGGAGAGTAACTTACATGATGAATGGACGTGCATGGATTTCATCAGTGCAAACTGCTCGATGTGGTTACAGAGGCGCGGCGCCTTAGCGTGTTACCAGAGTTCACGTAAATCACTGTGAAAAATGTTTTCAGTTTCTTTTTTGGTGCACAATTTTATTTATTTTTTTTCATTTTGCTAACGCATGACTCTCCATAAATATAATAGCTTTGTACGATATGTTGCCTAATTCATGATGAGCGGCAACAGACTCAACTAAAGGAGATAAAGGCTTTGCCTGTGTGCTTCATAATATGAAATTTTAGATCTGTGAAGTGTGAAGTGTGTTGAAAATTTCACGTTGTCTTGCATGTCGTCGTGACACCTAAGATGTGATCCAAGTATTCAAAGTATAGACACGTTCGCTTGGTATGAAATACAAAGAAATGTATCGATCAGTGTGGTTGCGACACCACTGGGTCAACACACCTGGAGCATTGCGGAGGGCTGTGTCATGCACTGGACTCTTATATCCATTTGAATAAAGAAAATCACCCGTGAATCGATTAGTCAGAGTACGATCCTGCCATGGTGGCAAACACAGCGCTCTTCACCGCTAGGGGCGAAGGGAGCAAGCGTCTGGCCTGCAGCCGCATCACGCGGGGATAAGAAAACACCCCCGTTGATCCAATATTTACGAGTGCCGTAAACCAGCGAGACTGTCGGTAACTCCTTTCCTCCAAACGACACCACGGGAAGAGCGGGAAGACGCGGAGGTGATCAAGGAATTGTAGGAGATCCCGAACGAGCCGGGGAAAGAAGACGTGGGGAGGAAACTAATGCACTTGGAGGAAGACTAAGAGTAAAAGAAGGGAAAGATGGTTCAGGAATAGGCAGTTGTGGCGGAGAAAAGGATTTATGAAAGGAGGCACTACTACTACTATTACTACTACTACTACTACTACTACTACTACCTCTGAGTGTGCGTAGAGGATAGGGTTAAGAGACGAAAGAGTTCATCATCAATTACTATAGGCTTGTTAGTGGACAAAGGTTTCCCCAAACTTCTGTACGAGTTGTGGCACTGCTCCGATCTTCTAGGTTTGTCAGTAAAGTTTTCAGTTTTGCCTTTTTACTCGCTATCTGGTGTCTCTTAATTGTGGCCCCTATCTCGTGCAATCCAGTCCGTCACCCTCTTGTCCCATATGTTGCTTTATTCTGTAATCACATGTCCTATACATCTCCTTTGCCTTCCCATATTGCCTCTCTCTCTCTCTCTCTCTCTCTCTCTCTCTCTCTCTCTCTCTCTCTCTCTCTCTCTCTCTCTCTCTCTCTCTCTCTCTCTCTCTCTCTCTCTCTCATCAGTATCAAGGTGTAGTAGGCACTCGTGAGCTACTCAGAGACAAATAATTACAAACATATGAATCAAGTTAAATGGGTTTAATCACACAACAAAATCGTGTGATGACGTCAACCGTGCAAAGTTTCCTTGTGCCTATAAAACACCCAGAGCACATATCCTTTAGTTTCCTTAGCCTTCCCGTTGCGGCAGGTGCGGGACGCCACTCGGAATAGCAACACAAAATACTCTTACCAATAACTGGTGCATATTCTTGGTGGGCAGAGCAGAAGCAAGGGCAAGAGAAGTTGAAGCATGTGTTTTATACACCATGACTAGCAGAAAACAACACGGTACCCACGAAATTGATCCTTGTCTCCTTCAGCTAACGATAGTCTTCCCCTCTAATAATCTTCATACACTATGGCATGTTGGCCCTATTTTTTTTTATTGTAAAGATAATTTCATAATGCATTGATCTGTCAGTTTAGGTTATAAATCTATTGACATTCCGTATGAGTCTTGAGCACAGCTGTTAAAACCTAATCCATACACCCACCGGTAACATTCTCCCTTATGGCGTGGTTAATTATTGTAGCACGGGTGTCTCATTCGTCTGGGCAGCCTTGGGTGAGGAGCCTTTGCCCGCCACGCACTCACAAGCCAAGGGCACGAAGAGTAGCACTATGGCGAGGCGCGCCTTGAGTCTCGTGTCCACTTGTGAGTCGAGTGCTGTCGAGGGTGCTGCCGACAACCCTATCAAGTGAACGCGGCTCACTGTCAGACAGTTTGGATTTACTGGTGGAAACGTGTACACTGTGCTACTTTGCCTCCATACGAGCACAGCTGCCAGGGGCCACACTGTATTAAACTGAAAAGAATGTACTTTGTATCACCAAGAATTAATTCATATCACAGTCATATTGCATTAACGCCGTAGTCACGTTCCTTCAAAGTGAATCGTGTATGCACTTAACGACAGGTGGAGAGTAAGATAAAGAAAAAAAAAAATAAGGAAAATAGAAAAAAAAAGACCACCAATATGATTTTTTTTTTTTATGAAATATTGTACATATCTTTAAATATCGAATGAATTATTATGAAAAGTGTGTAAGTCTACGCTTGAAGCTGCTATTTAAGTGTTGGCAGTGAGCGTGTGTAGCTGAAGTGAGGGACTCTCAATGACAGGCTTATCCACTCTGCGACACCATTGTTCATTGCCGCAAAAACTCAATTCCTCCATCTGTCAACTCGACACAACTTTCCAGACAACTAATCCCCTCTTATTGAGTCACACTCAACTGTCCTCGGCCTGTCCTTTTCTTATAATCTAAACTGAAACTTCACTTCTCATCTCTAGCCAAAACAGGTTCTATGAAGATAGGTCTTCTGAGACTTCTCCGCCAGTTTTTCTCATCCCACGCCCCCAGCTGCTAACTCTGTACAAGGGCCTTATCCGTCCATGTATGGAGTATGCTTCACATGCCTGGGGGGGTTCCACTAATACCGCTCTTTTAGACAGGGTAGATTCAAAAGCTTTTCGTCTCATCAGCTCCTCTCCTCTTACTGACTGTCTTCAGCCTCTTTCTCATCGCCGCAATGTTGGATCTCTAGCTATCTTTATGCCCTTATTTTCATGCTAACTGCTCTTCTGATCTTGCTAACTGCATGCCTCCTCTCCTCCCGCGGCCTCGCTGCACAAGGCTTTCTTCTTTCTCTCACCCCTATTCTGTCCACCTCTCTAATGCAAGAGTTAACCAGTATTCTCAATCATTCATCCCTTTCTGTGGTAAACTCAGGAACTCCCTACCTGCTTCTGTATTTCCATCTTCCTATGACTTGAACTCCTTCGAGAGGGTGGTTTCAAGACACTTATCCTTCAATTTTTGACTACCGCTTCGAACCCTATTCGGGGACTGGCATCTCAGTGGGCTTTTTTTTTTATATAATTAGATTTTTATTGCCCTTGGCCGGTGTTCCTCCTACATAAAAAAAAAAAATAATAACAATAATAATAATAATAATAAATTTGAGATCAGTAGCCTACTTACTTGAAAGTGTCGGGCAGTCTCAGCACTTGAAGAGTGTTTGTTAAAGTAAAGGGTCCCTGCATGTACCCCATACATAGTTCTCTTCCACATAAAAGTATACTAATACTTCAACAAAGGAGGAGTATTGCTTTTCATTTGTTTAGGAAAAAGACCTCAGGCTTCAGTGGTAAGCCAAACTGTTAGCGCTTCTCAGAAAATAAAAATGGACGTGATTCTTTAATATTTGGTGGAATTCAAGGGGACTTCATGTAATTAAATTAATAACTTTAAGCGGCTTCATGTTTTCGATGGAAACGAAAATACCCACGAATCAATTAGGATTGGATGGACCTCAATCTTTTTGACGAAACAGTTTGGCGTGACTTTGATGCTGCTGATGCTTACCCTTCATTGCTTTCCTGATTTTGTTATGGGGTCAATTCTAATAAATATTTCATCGCACATTATGACAGCCAGAATAACATTATCCTAGATTAAATAGATTCGTCACCGCCGTTTACTCCTGTGCTAGTAACATTAAGGCTGTTTAGTCTGAAATTAATTTTACCTTTATCCATTTGTTTCAGTGTGGCCTAAAGTGTGTGTGTGTGTGTGTGTGTGTGTGTGTATGTGGTGATCTGCATTCTCTTGTTTTGTAATGAAATGCGAAAACTATAAGTGCAAAAATACTGAGGAAGTCGAGGAGTAACCAGATCGCTGGGCGTGTGGCTGCGGAAATTAAGCAGCAGATTTTCAAACAAGCACGGGAGTATCAATATTGAGGAGGAAGTAAACAGGAAGACGGAAGAAAGTAGAGAAAAGAGAGACTAAGTTTTGCAATAGCTGGTACCTGCCGTCTGCCCGCCACCTCCGTTTTATATCTGGAGGAACAAAACTCTTGACCTACGTCTTCATTAAATGCAGATTCATCGAAGCTTATTAGTGTTCGACTCTTGACCAGCAGGGGCACAGGAAACGCAGGTAACAGTGCAGGTGTTTATTCACAGAAGGTGTGAACAGAAGGCTGGAGGTAGGTGATCTCTCGGCGCCAGGCCGCGCACTTCAACTTAACACTTATGACTGAAGCCTAGCTCGTTCACTCATACACGTATTCATGCCTCACACAAGTCTCGCTCATTCACTCGTTCACACAACTAGCTAACAACCACACACCTCCCCCGAGACATAAGGAAGATTCCTTATCTTTGTTATGGCTACCGTAACACATGAAACAAAGTTACAATGATTGAAGTACAGAAAACACGGTACATATACACAAAACAAACACAGCGTACAATGAACACGTACGACTAATCGTAGGTGCTACGGTGCCACCGCACCTGCAGTCGTCTCGGCTCCCTACGCTGTCGGCTGCTTCGACGCTCTGGTTGCTCTCGGCCACGGTGTACCCCGTTACCCTGATGCTCCGGGCTGCCGGGATGGTGGTGTTCCTCGTGACCCTGATGCTGAAGCGCTGCACCGCCATGAGCGGTGTGCTGCTCGACAGGAAGGGGAGCAAGAGGTCTGTGTGGGCGTAGGTGTCTTCTATTACGCCACATCACGCGACCGCTGCCCATCTTGATGAGGTAGTCTCTCCTTCGCCCAACAGCCACGATGACACCCAGGCGATCCCAGAGGCCTGTCGTGTGATCTTGAACGTCGACGTGGCCACCGAGGTGCAGGAGAGGAAGAGTACGGGCGGACGCGTCGTGGCGAAGTTTCGCTTTCTTCCTCAGTCGCTCTGCCTTGGCGTCGCACTCATCAGCAGCGCGCTGCCACTGCTGAGCGTATGAGCGATGATGAGCCGGGACACAGGACCTCATAGGATGACCGAAGAGGACTTGTGCTGGTGATCGCCCTTCCGCCCTCGGAGTGTTGCGCAGTTCCAGCAACCCGCGAGCGAACGCATCCTCGTCCAGGTGTCCCTGCTGTGTGGTCGTGAGGATCAGCTTCTTCACGGACTTGACCGCTGCCTCGGCGTGACCATTGGAGCGTGGATAATGAGGTGAAGATACACGATGCTCCACCCCCCATCGAGCCAGGAAGCGCCGTACCGATGAAGAAGTGAACTGCGGTCCACCGTCAGTCCTCAGGAGAACAGGCACGCCCGTGTCGGCGAACACACCCCGAAGGACACGAACGAGCTGATCAGCCGATGCTGGACGTGAGCATGCAGACACGTGAGGCCACCCAGACAAGCGATCTACATACACGAGGTATGTACGGCCTGCTGCGTGGAAGTAGTCTGCAGAAACTGACTCAAACACCCTGCTGGGTGTGTCCGTGTCCTGCCAGAGAGGTTCGTTGGCTTGGCTTGGTAGGAGTGGACGGCATAGTGAGCATCCAGAAACGACGTTCTCAACGTCTCTGTCCATACCAGGCCAGTACACCGTTTGTCGGGCCCGTCGCTTGGTGCGCTCCATCCCCTGATGACTGTCATGGAGTCGCTCTAGTGTTTCTCGGCGGAGGCTGTGAGGAATAAGAAGCCTCGGCCCGTAAACCACCAGGTCGTCGTCTACGGCCAGCAGACTGCGCACCGGCCAGTACGTACGCAAGCGGTGATCGAGGTCGTGGCAATGATCAGGGAAGCCCTCGATGATGACGTTCTTGAGCAAGCAGTACTCCCCGTCTCTTGCTGCTGCGGCACGTACCATTTCCACAGTCTGATCCTGGAGTGGTGCTAAGCGGACGCCGTCCTCATTGGTGGCAGATAACGCTGAGATGACCGCTGAGTGGAGAGGGTCGAGGTCACCAGAAGTAGCAGCATCCTCTTCCTCCACTGGGTCCTGTACTGGAGCACGTGAGAGGGCGTCGGGCACACAGTCTGTCAACTCGATGGCCATGGATCCACCAGCCATTGCACGTAAACCTTCCTTTGCTTCGAAGACGCTGGGAAAGGCCTTGATCACAGCAGCAGCGTGCCCCGCACGCTGCTGTGGCGTTGGGTCGTAGGAATGAGGCCAGCTGATCACTTCTGTGGGCGTAGATAGAGGTGGCTGCGAGGCGGTCGGGTACTTGATGGAGCTGTTGCCGGTGTGCTGTTCTTCCCTGCGTAGCGGTCGGATTTGAGCCGGAAAATCTTCGGGGAGGATTCCGAGAGCGATGGAATCGTACCAGCTAAGCAGCGCCCCCTTCACCTCCTTCACCACGCTCACAACAGTCTCAGCTTCCCTGTCGCCCAGTTGCAAGTGCGACGAGAAAGTTCCTACACAGGTGAGGGGGTGATTACCGGCAGCATAAAGTCCATCACCATCAGCGGGCGCCAAGCTGGAGGGCGGGATTCCAAGGAGTGTTGCCGTGTCGAGGCCAATAACGGTCGTTTCGGCCCCAGAGTCAGGAGTCCACGTAATCTTGTCTCTTCCAGCGGGATGTGTGGCGGTAATGAGCACCTGGGGCGCAGGTCGTGCCGTCACCGTCTTTGTGTATACGCCTGATAAGAGCTGGTATACACTGGCACTGGCTCCCCGCCTCGGGCCTGCACCGCGATGAGGAGAGACAGTTGAGGAACTCCTCGAAGCTCCTCGTCGTTTCCTCACTGTCTGCTGACATACACTCGCAAAATGCCCTCTTTTCCCGCAGTTACGACACACTTTATCTATTGCCTGGCATCCCCTTTTGTCACTGCGACAATCTTTGCCACAACGATAACAGCCCGTGGGGCTTGAGCCCCCGAAACTGCCCTTCCTGTAGTTCGAGACAGCGTTCACACCATGGCTCGAAGAGTGAGAGCCGCCCCTTAGTACTGCACTACACTGGTTAGCGCTCTCTGATGCTCTGCAAATATCTATGGCGTTTTCAAGGGTGAGTTTCTTGTTTTCCAGCATGCGTTTCAGAGCCACTTCGTCTCGTGTCCCAACGACAATTCTGTCACGCAGCTGATGGTTTATGCACTGGTCGCAAAAGTCACAGAAATTGGCGATTTCCTTTACAGCACATAAAAAGTCGTCAAAACCTTCTTGCGTTTCTTGCACGCGGGAGTAGAAGTCTCTTCTATCCATGATGATGTTGCGCTGGCTTCGCAGGTACTCACACATTGCATCGAGGATGGTTCTTAACTCCGCGTCTCTCGGTAAGCTTATCCCGTAGCGAAGTGTACGGGTCCACTCGTCGTCTAGGACAGCAGCGAGTGCCGCCCTCTGCTCAGCCAGGGAGAGACAGTCTATCCTGGCGAGGGTTACGTATCCTTCAAACTTATGGCGCCACGTGTCGAACTCACGTAAAGATGCTGACGCCGTTAAGTGAGGAATGATGGTGGCGGACGTCGGGAACCTCGCGCCCTGGGTAGACGTGCTGCGGGCTGTGGTTTCGCCTTCATTGCTCGCCGTGGTGCGACTGGGAGCTTGTGTCCCCACTCTCTCCAGCAGCTGGGTTAAACGCTCCTCGCGAGCCTGACTCTGCTCCGACTGTCGCGCTAGCAGGGCAGCCAGCGCCTCCAACTGCTTCTCCATTCTGCGCCGTACCCACTGCAGCCTTGTCCTGATCCTACTCACTGCGCCATGTTCGACTCTTGACCAGCAGGGGCACAGGAAACGCAGGTAACAGTGCAGGTGTTTATTCACAGAAGGTGTGAACAGAAGGCTGGAGGTAGGTGATCTCTCGGCGCCAGGCCGCGCACTTCAACTTAACACTTATGACTGAAGCCTAGCTCGTTCACTCATACACGTATTCATGCCTCACACAAGTCTCGCTCATTCACTCGTTCACACAACTAGCTAACAACCACACAATTAGCATATTACAAGGGGTCATGGGAGCGTATGCTTTAAACTTTTCCTTTCCCTTCGAAGCCTCTTACGGCTCACCCTGTACCCAGTGAGGATAATGGTATCGTTAATACACATAAGTGTGTGCTGAATTCAATCAGATAATGCAATAGGAAGGCGCAGAGGCGTTTGCCGCTCTCCCGCACACGAGCACTAGCGTCACTTCCCTTATCTACCAATATGCAACTATGAGCACCAGTTTCTCTGCAGCCAATTAACTTTCGGTCATTTCCTCAATCCCTAAGATGTGACAAACTGATGTTGTTTGTCATATAGATAACAGTATTCGGCTTGGAATAGATAAGCATAAAGGTGGAGTGTGAGGATATGAGGTGCCCTGTCCGCGCGTCCCTGCATCATGATAGTAATGATATAACCATGCAGCAGACAGCCAGATGCCAAAACAACTTTGCTAATGAAGATACCAGAAATGTATGGAGCTCTGTGTATTTAACAAACATTTCACTTTGCTGGCCGCCTTCCTGGCTGAGTCTCTTTGTGCTCTCTGACAAACTTCACTCCTTGACGTGGTGGCTGCAGGACGCGCAAGTTATGCTTGCTGGCACACTTACAGCGCAACACAAAGAGGAATATAGAATTAATTTATAAATTATAAATGTATTGTAAACATATGTGCAGATAATAAATCTTAATAGGACTACTCTAATAGTTGTCTACTATTACATTAATGAACAGTAATGATGCCAGTTATTATAATTAAAAATAGAACATACTCGGCGCGATTGCCCTAGTTATGGTCCTCATCCTTCCTGCACTCCTCTACAGCTCTTATGCTCCACATACATCCCTTTCTCCAACCCAGCAAATACTGCGGCCCACCATTCCTTCTCCCATCAGGTATCTGCCACTTCGTGATCTCATAACATCCACACGCCCACCGCTGGCTTCAGGGCGCTGCGGCGCTACACTTCAGGAAGCAAATTTCATAAGAGAGCACGAGAATGAAAAGGGGAAAGGACTTCCAATTGTTCATATTCATGGTTTTCACTTTTTTTGTGTTTAGGTATCTTCATCATTTTCATTTTCCTAATATGTTCCGCTGTAGTTTAATTCTACCGAAGAAACTGCTGAGAGGAATTGCCATTTATTATCAGCTGTCAGCTTGTGCCATCATTTATCATCATTTATTACTGTTTGTTGGATAAATAGTGACAGTTTTACTCAGATTCGTAAGTCACGCTGCATTTCAGTGTGATGGATCAGCGCCAGCCAATGCCACCTGTCGCCAAGCCAGTGCAGCTTACTTCCTCACCTCTCACTCTATTCTATGTTCTCATTCATGTGTTCATTTTTGTTGTTTTAGCAGCACACGCTTTTATCTTCTTGTATCTGCATCTGCTTCTAATTCATGGGCGCTCTCCTTTTTCTTTCCTTTCCCAGAGTACTCTTCACCCTCTCGTCGAAGAGGATTGTGCAGATCTCTACTTTTGATTCCAGGAACTCGACATAAACGACCATTCCAAGGTTCAGTCACTGTCAGAAATCAAATAACCTTTTACACCCGTCTCCATTGTGATTGACGTTTTCTTTCAATCACGTCCCCTGAGATGCTGAATAAAACACCTGACAACTGATAGACTCACAGTAAATCACAAGGCTTAAGACTGAGGATAACGATAAAACACAGAGGAAATGAATGCAGAAGGTTACTCTGCTTCTGGCTCTTCCGTGCAGCTTGGCGTGCAGTGAAGGAACGATAGGCTCAACAAAGCAATTCGTTCTTCCTATTTGTCTCGCAATCACCTGCATGGACTCAGTTCACACGTTGTATCCTTGCTGGATAGATCTTATCTGGTGCATTGCATCTCTTATGCTTCCCATCAGAATATAGTCGCATGTTCTCCCACTAACTGAAGGCTTGCCTCAAATAACTTCGCTTCTCGGACTCCTTCCGTAGCGTAGAAAAGCGTCCTCAGCTGTCCCTGTCATCTTTAAAGAGGCGAGTCTTACTTTTCCCCCTTATAAGTTGATATTCCTTTTTTTTTCCATAAAGAGTTGGCACCTAAGCCCATTAAGTACGCTAATCAGTCCTAATTAATCGATAATGATCCCAATTAGGCTACTGTCAACGGATGTGCTGATGACGTTAATGAGTAACGTTATTTTATTTTATTTTTTTTATAACTACCCTTTCAATCTTTTTTTTTTTTTTATTACAAAGTATACTGTAGACCTCTTTAAGTCTGTGATTTTTTTCTCTCCTTGAAAAATGTTTATCTACTCCAAACATTTTTTTATTCATAGATATAAGACTTTTCTTAAAGTCCAGCGCGATTACAACATGAAAAGATACAGAAATATTCGTCTTGCTTATTACGCAACTCCTTACTTCCGAGTGCGCGATGGAAGTTGCCATGAAATTACGTAACCGGAGCAGGTTCTTATGAAGCAGCAAATTTCCTCCAGTTGTTCCATAAACCAAACTTTGCCCATTTTCTTTGCCGGAGCTAAAACTAACGAGGAGTATTAGGATGCCGGGTCCGTAAAAACCGTCTCAGGATCAGAGTTTAAACAATTTGTGATGCTGAATGAGGCAAGAAACTTGTGCCGGCAGCTGCCACCAGGGAGGACGCCGAGGATGAGAACTTCAGTGGCAGGGAATCGTGTCCTTCTCCTCTTGCCTTGTCTTGCGCAACTCTAATTCCTTCCCTTCTACTTAGTGAGCTGCAGAGATAAAGTAAAACAAAATGCCACATGAGAAATCTGTCTATCTAGTTGTTTTGCTGCAAACTACAAATGCTAGTAGCTTTTAACGAATTGTAAAAAGAGATGAAGTAACTGGGTAAACTATTTTAAGTCTTCACAAGAGTCCCATTCAGCCTGCTTCAAGACTGGTTCACTTCTACGTTTTCATGAATCGTATTTTTTTTTTTCTTTTCTTACATCAATAATTGTCTCCAGAGGGTTGAGAGTTGTTGTGGGTGTGTGTGTGTGTGTGGGGGGGTGAATGCAGTGCAGACCCAGCAGAGTATTCAGACTGCACTCTCTTAACTTTGAAAGGAAAATAGTTTCCTGTGTAAATGGGTCCCGACGAACTATGTCTTTCAGATTTCATGCAGACAAATTGGTGTTGTGTGGAGGCAATGAGCGGTGGGCTGCTCACCGCCAAGGGGAGCAAGGCTGCGAGGGACGGCAGGCGGTACCGGGACGTGGCCTGCAGATTTGTTTGTGTTCAGACAGGAAACATTTTTAAACTTTGGTGCTGTCGGACTTTTGCAGAGGAAGTTACACGACTATATACACGCGCGACGTATATAATTTTTTATTACACGGTAAATATTTACGAATCTGTTCTCTTCAAAGATCGAGCCAGAGAATCTTGAATATTTTTCTAACGGGTGAAGGAAATAGGTCAAGGAAACAAATGGGGGGTGAAAAAGAAAACTTAAGTCGTAGATATCCTTTTCTCAACAAGAGAAACAATTCATAACCTGCAAAAAATGGGAAAAAAAAAGTGTACATGAATATTTTCACGTTTCCTTCAAGACAAAAAATTCACATACGGTTCCCGATAAAGGTTTTAGGCGAGTCATCTGAGCCACTTTCCACCACCTGTAATGTTTTTTTTTGTGTGTGTGTGTGTGTGTGTGTTTTAAAGAGTGCCTCTTTTAATCTGGTGATGTTGTGAAAGGAATTCTGCATCATCAAGGGGGAAAACCCATGAGAATCCGACTAATCATCTCTGTGGCCTTTTAGAATAGTTGTTATGACAGCCCAAATGTTTGAGAACAGAGGCCTTACTGGCAGACCGGGGAAGGGGAGGTGGTGGGTTGCGGTGATCCATGTGGTGATAAGTGTTGTCCAAACCACCTGGCCGACGGCGATAATGGTTTGCTGAGTTACCTACCTAATACAGTATGGACGTCGCCTGTAATGAAAACCTATTTTGTTGAGGAAAAAAAATGGTTCTTAGTGGAAATATTTGAACACACACACACACACACACACGTATTAGGACACATAAAAAAAATAAAAGTATGCATATTAACCCTTTCCTTCCAGCAATCGTATATATACGATTGCAAAAATGCGTCCGTAGCGACGGCGATCATACCCGTAATCAAGAATTTTCGCGCCTCAATTTTGAGGTCCAAGCGCGGTTTCTCGAGTCAGATGGTGAGTGGAAGTGTCTGGCATGTTTCCATATGTAGTGTTGTCACTAGCTCTGGAAATTTAGCGGTAACTAAGCTATTTTCCCTTTCTCCGGGCGACACTTGGCAACCCCAGCGACCCGCCGGGTGGAAAGCACTCGCCGGGTGGAAAGCACCATGATAAGTGTGAAGAGATATGCTGATGAGAGCGAAGGATCTCACATCATAACTCACCATGGAGCAGGACACAACATATGTATTTAGCAGTGCTTCTGAGTTTGAAGACAGTGACAGTGAATATTTAGAAGAAGAAACTGAAAAAAGCGAAGACATAAGTGAGGACTCGGAAAATGATTTACAAGATCCACCTGTTTTATCAGAACAGAGAGATGATACCTATCATTCTTTCATGTCAATTTTTTCATTATCTTCGATTTTATAATAAAATGGTAGAAGGTAACTTGTCAGAGAGAGAGAGAGAGAGAGAGAGAGAGAGAGAGAGAGAGAGAGAGAGAGAGAGAGAGAGAGTGTGTGTGTGTGTGTGTGTGTTTGTGTGTGTGTGTGTGTGTGTGTGTGTGTGTGTGTGTGTGTGTGCGCGTGGTGTCATCGCTCTCCGGGGTGTTTCTGGATGATGGATCACACAGGAGCAATCCTTGATAAGGCATAAACTGAACTTTGAGAGGTCACATGGAGCTACAAAGTACATCATTGTATTCAGAATAACAAAGAGAAAATAATTATTAGTATTCAAACAATTTTCTGACAATTTCTAGGTTTACCATTTTTAGCCGTCATACAAAACGGGAAAATAATTTAAGCGCCGGAAGGAAAGGGTTAATGATTACTAATCGCCTTTTGGACGGAGCGCTCTCGCCCATCCCTAAATGTCACAGCCAGATAATGAATTAAAGGAGACCCATCAGTCGGCAGTAGATGAATTGTAATTATTTGCTATTAGCGATATGGGAAAAGACTTGGCAGATCGACCCTCAGAGGCACAGTTCTATTAGCTAACACCAAGTTAGTGCCTTTCATGATCAACTGTGGCTAGAATTTTTATTTTATTTATTCAGACGTGGGAGATGAGCAAAGAAATTATAAAATGAAGGATGAGGCTACAGTCTCCGTGTATAGAAACAGCAAGCGTAAATAGGCACAGAAAACCTGAATTTTGTAATGCCCTTGTGCCACTGAAACGTTCATTCTTGATTTTTTCTCTCTCAGACCTCTGCTCTTCACTGCAGCACCAGTCTCTCTCTCTCTCTCTCTCTCTCTCTCTCTCTCTCTCTCTCTCTCTCTCTCTCTCTCTCTCTCTCTCTCTCTCTCTCTCTCTCTCAAGTAGTGGGTAAATGATCTGCCGTGAACATATTACCGTTGCATATTGCTCCCACCTTCACACGGATCTTAATTCCCAGAGCGAGTAACAACTGTCCCTTACATCTTCCCTTCACGCTGATGAACAACACAGGTGGGAGTGATGGGTGGCCAGGTGAGAGAGAGAAAAATAAGGGAGAAAGGAAAGTGGCCTTCTTGTAGTTCTTTCACTGTACGAGTATTGTGCAAAGTGCAGGTAATGAAACACCCCGTAATGACTAATCATTGTTTAGTAGAGAGAGAGAGAGAGAGAGAGAGAGAGAGAGAGAGAGTGTAATTCCATCCCCTTAACATTTGTCAGCTTTGAGAGAAAACAAAAAGTCAACAAAATTTGGTTGGCCGTAAAAGCTTACATGAGGCAATTTCCAAACTTTTTTTTTAACGTTTTACGAATTTTTAGGGAAGCAGCTCACTATGCAGGGACATATAACGATCTAATGTGCAGTAATTGGCAGGTCCGAGTAACGAAGCGCTTAATAACTTATCTAGCTGTCTTCTACCGCTATTTTCATGCCAACTGCTCTTCTGATCTTGCTAACTGCATGCCTCCCCTCCTCCCGCGGCCTCGCTGCACAAGACTTTCTTCTTTCTCTCACTCCTATTCTGTCCACCTCTCTAACGCAAGAGTTAACCAGTATTCTCAATCATTCATCCCTTTCTCTGGTAAACTCTGGAACTCCTTGCCTGCTTCTGTATTTCCACCTTCCTATGACTTGAATTCCTTCAAGAGGGAGGTTTCAAGACACTTATCCACCAATTTTTGACCACTGCTTTGACCCTTTTAAGGGACTGGCATTTCAGTGGGCATTTTTTTTTTTATTAGATTTTTGTTGCCCTTGGCCAGTATCCTTCCTACATAAAAAAAAAAAAAAAAAAAAAAAAGACGTACAAAAAAAGGCAGCGGGGCCATCGCTCAGTGGACATGTGGCGCCGCGTACCAATCACCTTAATCATGACTCGTGTTGTCCATTTCACTTACGTATCGTAATTTTTAATATGATTTTCAGTATATGTCACATGTATATTTATAGATCACTTTCCGTCTTACATGTAACATCATTCCCTCATGCCTCGTGTGTTACTTTCTTGCAGCGTAAACAGCGATCCTTATGACGTTGAGTTTCATGGAAGCCAACTTTATTTCCTTCCCCAATTTTGAGTCCCCTCGCGTGAATGTATCTGGTGCCAAACCTCCTCCCGTCTGTCACACTTTGCGAGCTCATTGTTTATTTACTGCAAGCACTTGGCTGGGCTCCAATTTAGAACCTAGAAGGGCAGGGGCATTCCACTGTGCTTCTTGGAGTGGTGGAGTTATAGAAAATCTAAAAGATATTATTCACAGAGGCCGAGTGTGCGATACACTAAAGATCAAGATTATGTTTCGTTGTTCTTTTCTTGTCCACCACTATAACCACCACAACCACCACTACTATCACTATCATCATCCTCTCTCATTTCAACAAAAGACGAAAGCTCCCATAAAACGTACTCCACGCACCTGTACTCCAGACCATTCCAGGAAGACACTCATTTTTATTTTCTTGTCCTCAACAAGTTATCCGTTTGTCCTGCTTTTTTTTTTTTTTTATACCATTCGTAAGGTTATATTGTTTAAATGCAGTCATTCATAAATGCTCTTAGATATATACGTGCGCTACATCCCTTTCTCTCAGTGTGCTCAAGACCTTTAACCCACTGTCCTAGCCACTGGCAGGTCAGTAAAGTAGAGGTAATGTACAGATAGCATTTTCCACTCCATGTACATAACAGAACACTTAAATGTAAATGTTAACGTTTAGTATCAAACAGCGTCATTGCAAGCGTGAGAAGGGAAAAAAATGCACTGGTATATAGTCAGTCTTACCAAGTAGCTACAGAGTCTACGTAAACTATGCAAATGGAGAATTTTACATGCAGGTTGAAGTTTGAGTTTAGTAACATTCCCTGCAAGGATAAACCAGATTACGTAAACGAATACCGGAGAAATCTTGCCTGCCTCAGACTGAGATTTTGATGCGCATTTAAACACGTTTTTGTCCCGTAATGTTCTATTACCGGTGGGGAAATGTGCTTCACCTAACTGAATGGCTCTTTTTCCGCGCGATAATGGAACGATAAAGGTGCTCATTAAAATAAGGCTCATGATAATGATGATGGTGATGACAACGATAATAATAATAATAATAATAATAATGATAATAATAATAATAATAATAATAATAATAATAATAATAATAATAATAATAATCACCGTTATTTTAATGCACATCACACCAGTAGATTCCACGGTACATTACTGCAGTGTTCCTGCTTCTCACCCTCTCCCGCTTTTCACTTTGTTCATGAATAGTTGTCACCAATTATTGCCTTGAAAAGAGTGATGGAGAATGTGATTTATTATTATTATTATCATTATTATTATTATTATTATTATTATTATTTTTTATTTATTATTTTTTTTTTCATTGGTGTTATTCATCAGTAATAATATAAATTGTAATAGCAGTAGCAGTTGACGTAGTTGTAATAGTAATAGATGTAGTAATAGAAGTAAAAAAAATGTATTCGCAGTAGTAGCAGTAGTAACAGTAATAGCAGTAGTGTTATTGTTATTATTATTATTATTATTATTATTATTATTATTATTATTATTATTATTATTGTTATTATTATTATTATTATTATTATTATTATTATTATTATTATTATTATTACTACTACTACTACTTCTGCTATTACTACTACTACTATTACTACTACTACTACTACTACTACTACTACTACTACTACTACTACTACTACTACTACTACTACTATTACTACTACTGCTACTATTATTACTACTGCTACTACTACTACTACTGCTACTACTTCAACTACTACTACTACTACTACTACTACTACTACTACTACTACTACTACTACTACTACTACTATCTCTAACCATTACCACTACCACAATATACTATCATTATCATTAGCATTATCACAATTACTGTATGTTTTGAAGGCTACACTCTCACATAGGTAAAGAACAAGACACCTGCAGTAAATATCAGGAAGAGAAGCTGCTCTCGCTCAGCTGCTGGGGGGATCCGCCTGCATGGGAAGTGTACCCAGAAGGCTAAGGTCCTGGAGCCCCTCTTCTCTTTTCCATCACCGTGATTGAAAAGACGCATCTCCGGATCAGATATATGGCGGTACTGTTAAGGATTGCAGCACTCGTACCTGTACTCTGAATCTCCTCTTTTTCCTCAAACTTTTGCCTTTTGCCTCTTTGTCACTTTAGATAGTGTAGCTTATTGCAGCGTTGTAATGATCAAAGTGTGTTTTTTTTTTGTTTGTTTGTTTGTTTGTCTTGTTTTTGTTGTTCCCCCTTCTCTTACTCCTCTTCCTCTTTTTCTTCCTTCCCCTTCTCCTCCTCTTCTTTTCCTTCCTCCTCCTCCTCCTCCTCTTCCTTTTCACTTTTCCTTTTTCTGTCAATACTCAAGTAATACTTATGGGGACATTAAAGTTGCACAGATTTTCAAGCCAGATAACTTCATGATAATGCAGCAACAACACGGGCTTCGTCTGTGGTATTTTCCTCATATGTTTTTTCTTTCTCCTCTCCCCTTTCTTTCTGCTCATTTTGCTTCTATTAGATAATACTACAGCTATTACTCTTACTGCTATTGTTGTTGTTGCACCCGCTGCTGTTCTGCTCGCCCTCTCCCGTCCCGTCGAGGGAAAGCTTTATGCAAGAAAATTAGCATCACAAACCACACCAAACAAACACACCCTCTGGTGCGCACCCTTTGAAAAGACTCCCGCTGATGATTGCACTAAACGAGGTGATTTACTCAATAATTCAGAGGAAAATAGAAACTGGTGACTCAACTCCCACAGTATTGCAGTAATGTTTACATGTTAATGTTGAGACAGTAAACTGGCAGAATAAAATTATGGAGTCAATTAATAAACCGTGCCATTAATGCAAAAGTGTACGGTTGTTACATGTTTGAAATGGAGTATCCAATATTCTGTAAAGATAATGATGTGCTTGTACACTGAAAAGAACGAATTTTAGTTAAGTACTAAATGATCTTGGCGTTATTGTTCTTAGCGACTTGAACTACACTCTTCCTGAAGTGAAATAAATAAATAAGTAAATAAATAAATAAACCATGTTAAAAATTCACTGCGACAATATTGCCACTCCTTTCTAGGACACCATTTACGCACATTACACACAACATGCAAGGAATGACGCGCCACAAAATTAATAACACCATTACGCTACAATTTTCAATAAAATTTTCTTGGAAATAGACTGCATAGAAGCGTGATAAGGCTTTCACATTTGTGCTTAACATGTCGATATTTTCCAATTGCTTTCTTAACATTAAACTGCAGATTTAGATACATAGAGAGAGAGAGAGAGAGAGAGAGAGAGAGAGAGAGAGAGAGAGAGAGAGAGAGAGAGAGAGAGAGAGAGAATTATCCATCACAATTTGGCAGTCTCTTTCGTTCTCATCACCGCCTCAGCACAACCGCCAGCGCTGCCGCTCCTCGTTATCCATGTCGTTACGGTTATATACACCACAAAGGAAGCAATTATCATTAAATATTGGAACGTTATCAGTTCCATCTTGCCTGAGAATAATGTGTCTGGATTCTTCCTCCCATTGCATGCCACGAAAATGAACCTCACTGCCACAGCAACTGATGATACAGACCAGGAGAACGAAGCTGTTCCCACCAGGCACACGCTTGTAATGGTGTGTGTGTGTGTGTGTGTGTGTGTGTGTGTGTGTGTGTGTGTGTGTGTGTGTGTTGTCCCGGTGTTTGCCGTTCTTCGTGAGTTGTGTGTTTTCTGTTTGTGTGTGAATGCACGGTCTGTGTACTCGTAATGTCACTCTGTGTTGTGTTTCGGTTTGTTGATTTCAGTACACAAACTTTGGGATTCTGTGCAGCTCTCCTGAACACACTGGCTCTGCTAGTAGTAGTAGCAGTAATAGCAGTAAGAACAGCAGTGATAGCATACCAGTGGCATGTAATATTATGAAGAGAAAAAACAAAACACTGAACAAACAACTTCTCTCTAACATACTCATATAAGAGTAAAAGGAAACAACACACACACACACACACACACACACACACACACACACACACACGTGGCCAGCCAGCGCCTCATCAAGCGAAGGTAGTTATTGCAGGATCACTTGAAGCACCATCAGGTGAGTCACGTTGACATGCGAGCCAATTGGGCCCCGATAGGTGGCTCTCTTCCTTCTATTTCCCCTTCCCCTCTCCTCCTCCTCCTCCTCCTCCTCCTCCTCCTCCATTTTTCTACCCTCTTCTCTCTTTTTCCATCTACTCCTCTTCACACCTCATTTCAGTAACAACATTCTTCCTCTTCCTAGTCTTCCTGTTTCCTCCTCCTCCTCCTCCTCCTCCTCCTCCTCCTCCTCCTCCTCCTCCTCCACTTTTCCACTTTCTTCTCTTTTTCCTTTTACTTCTCTTCACACGTAATTCCCGTAACAGCCTCCTTTTTTACTTCCTCTTTGTCCTCTTCCTCGTCTTTCTGTTTCCTTCACCATCACCACCACCCCCAACTCGTCCTCCTCCTCCTCCTCCTCCTCCTCCTCCTCCTTATGACGAGCGTTGAGTAGACAGGCAGCTGAGATTTATGAGAAACGAGCTCTGCGCTTCAAAGGAAAAAAATAAATAATGTTGAGGCGCTCTCTCTCTCTCTCTCTCTCTCTCTCTCTCTCTCTCTCTCTCTCTCTCTCTCTCTCTCTCTCTCTCTCTCTCTCTGTACCTAAAACATATAAAAACATGATTTATAGAAGACGATGTGCAGTGTGAAATAAGAAAAAAAGATGAATGTATAAGGAAATTAATGTTTAAGGAAAACCTCATCTTGTCGATTTTTTTTTTTTTTTTTAGATTGGTGAGATGTTACTTAATTTATTCATTTATTTTTTTCTTTTGTGTGTGTTGAATTTTTTGACGCATGTACTTAAGGCTGCCGGTTAGAAGATCGAAAAAAAAAAACGCAAATTAATGAATAAAGGAATACAGAAAACTATATTTTGTCTGATATTTCTAAGGTTGGTGTAATGTTGCTTGATTTATTCACTTATTTATCATATTTTGTGGTGGATCACCTCGACGCCTGTACTTGAAGCTCCCGATTAGAATAAGGAGAAGGAAAGGAAATAGTGTGGGTAATAGAAGACGTGTATCGGGGAGGCTACTGCGCGGTGATGGACGGAAATGACAATGATGGTGATGGTGGTGATGGTCACTAATGAAATAGTAGACTGGTGGTGTGGTGAAGGATGGTGATGGATGGTGACCGGGATGATGGCCCGAGAGGTGGTGGTGAGTGATGAATGGTGAGAGGAGTGACGAGAAGTGTTCGGGAGGTGATGAAAGTGGTGGAGGATGATGGTGTGGATAAGGGAGAGATGTTGACTGTTTTTATTTCAAGCGTTTAGCATTTAAAACAACATGACAGATTTTATAGTAGTAGTAGTAGTAGTAGTAGTAGTAGTAGTAGTAAATGCAGAAGGAGAGAATGATGAGGGAAAATACTAAATATCAGTAGAAACAGAAAGATGTGAAATGGAATAAATGGAGAGGATAAGGAGAAGGAAGTAGAAAAAAATAACAGCGACAAACAGAGTAAACAAAATTATCACAAGGAAAAGATGAAGAAGAGAAAGACTCGAGAGAAAAGAACATAATAAGACAACGAGAGAAAAGGAAAAATTAGAGGAAAAAAAGAGGAAAAGATATTATGAAGTGCTTATGCTAATTACGATGATATCTTTGTACCAAGTGAATAAGAGTGAAGCATTCACTCGTTCCTTACATTCAATTCCTTCCTCTTTTCGTCCCATAAATGTCAAAAGCGAACGTTTACTTCACAGCGTTTTGTTTTCCGTAGAAGTTATTATCATCTTCATCAAACTAGAACAGAGAGAGAGAGAGAGAGAGAGAGAGAGAGAGAGAGAGAGAGAGAGAGAGAGAGAGAGAGAGAGAGAGAGAGAGAGAGAGAGAAAACAGCCGGACAGAAGCGGAAGGAAGAATTTTAAAAGACGAAGTGGGTCGTACATGTTGGTTTGTGAGGGAAATGGATTTAATTTGTAGTGTTGACACAACATTGCGTGACCTTCGTGTGTTCGTGACGCTTGTGTTTTCCCTTTGTAGTTCACAGCGGTGAGACTTGACCGCAAAACTGAAGTTAAACTGAACATGAAGCGAAAACGAGTAAACACTAAAATAAATTTGTAATACTTGCAAAACTTGGTGCGATCATGGATTGATCAACTTGACGAAATGGAAGCTGTCGGATCACCACACACACACACACACACACACACACACACACACGAGTGAAAATATCATTTTCGTGTTTCTTAACCATCTACACTACACTTCATTATCAATAAAATTTCTAATACAGAAAAGTACCTGTATGTATTTGTGATGACTTCTCTTTTGATAGCACAAACAAGGAAACACACACACACACACACACACACACACACACACACACACACACACACACACACACACACACCATGGAAGAAAAAAGACAATTTTTTTGCGTATACTTAGTAGTAATAATAAAAGTAACTTACCCTGCAGTAGTATCACTGAAATTTTCTTGAAGTTGTAGAGTGTGGAGTACAGTTTTTGCACTGTCTTTCGCATTTCTGCTCTGAATTGTGAGTGGCTCTCATATCAAATTTTAAAATAAAGTAGATTTGTAGCCAGACGGCGTGCAGTCTCCCAGTCTTACATCTTTATCTGACGGCTGAAGTGTCTTGAACAAACCTGGGGAAGATTAACCCTTTGAATGTTCAAGTTTTTCATCAACATTAATAAAATCTTGTGCTGTAAGTATGGGGTATAATTTCGATTTCAAGTCTTCTGATGTTCTTAGAATCTAGTTTTTCATATTTTACAAGAAGGCTCATTAGACTGAAAGTTAAGGGGAAATGCTCAGACACAGTGCAGGTGAGTAAGGCATGTTGCTTGACAATCGGCCATGACTCTACCATTTGTGTAATCGATGCAATCAGCAGTTCAAGTCTCGTCCACGACCACTGAATATTGCACGACGGCGAGACTTGTAGAACTACTGGCATGTTACACTTACTTGTGAACTGTTAATGCGTGGCTTTATGTAAGGAGAAGCAAAGTGGTTCACGTTAACCTCAACAAGGGCACGGCGCTGTACGCATTACCACAAGCTGCTCCAGGATCCAAAGAGTTTGTTGCACAGGAGCACTGGATACGTACAAAGTAATCACTTACAAATGACATGACTGTAATATATTCATGGGTGTCTGGTGTTGCTGTACAGTTGGCCAGAGAAGAGATGTCATGTTGTGCAAACCATTCCATACAAAAAAGAAAAAAAATCCAGCAGACAACTACCTGCTGTCACATTCCTCGTTCTTTTGTTTAGTGGCGTTCTTAATATGAAGCCCATTAGTGTATGTTTATTTTTATTCCATCCATATGCATTAAATACACTGTCCTTGATATGATTTTTTTTTTTTACGCAACTGTACGTACACATTTTTCTCTATGTATTCATATTATTTTTCAGAAGAGCAAACCTTCATTAATAAAATAAAGTAGGGAAAAGTTAACGGGGAGCACCATTATCCCTACATGACGCCAAGTAATTACAATCACCTACATTATTATCTTAATTATGGACTCTACTTTTGTGTGAATGGTGTGTGTGTGTGTGTGTGTGTGTGTGTGTGTGTGTGTGTGTGTGTGTACAAGTCAATGATGATGCGACAGTGGTTTGTGGAAAGCTCTGATTCTAACAATGGCACCTTCCGCCTAAGTGTTCTAAATATTGACGGATGATAATTTGCATGTGTGAAAGAAATGGCGTAGTCTGCCAAAGTTTTACATCCTTCAGTATAAGTGTCACGGTTCTGCCTCCAGGCCGAGAGGAGCTGGAACTTAATAGGAGCTCTTTCTTCGCTGCACTTCCCTCCGAATTCTTCAAGCAGGTGTAAGAAGTAACGTGATACCGTCTTGCTCTCCGGTCTCCTCTTGCTTTTTTCTTTTTCCTCTTTTTTTTTCCTCTTTCTCGCTTCTCTTCTCCTTCTTGTATCTCGTGTCTTTTTTTTTTCTTTTTGACTTTGACTTTCTTTCCACTTGTGTCTGGTTTTCTCCTTTTCTTTTTTTTTTCCTTTATCTTTTTAGGTCACGTGTGTGTCTGTGTGTGTGTGTGTGTGTGTGTGTGTGTGTGTGTGACAAAAAATATAGCATACAAACCTTTAAATATTAATCTCTCTCTCTCTCTCTCTCTCTCTCTCTCTCTCTCTCTCTCTCTCTCTCTCTCTCTCTCTCTCTCTCTCTCTCTCTCTCTTTCTTTTGCATGTGTGTGATTGGCCAGTCTCCTTGGTCAGTAAAAAGGATAAAGTGTGTGGAAGCTTGCCGCGGATGATGGAGGAAAAAATTGCGTTTGGAAAGGATTTGTTTGTGATCTTTGAGAATCCTTGACTGATGCGAGCGAAATACTGTTTTGGAATGGAGGAATGTTGAATCCTGCCAGGCACTAAGCACTAGTAGAGTGAAGGGAAGGTAAAGGTTGTTGTGGAAGAACACGGAGTTATGTGTGTGGTAGGGCGCTGAGTACTGGGAAGGAGTGTAGAGTATTCAATACCAGTATTCGTGAGAGAAGGGGCTACACGGTGTTTTTATTTACCTGCCTGTGTTCTCTAATTATCTTGCCTCTACCTGACTCCATCACCAGCCGACGGATCCAATTTGATTCAGGGATGAAGTTGTGCCTTTTAATCAGCGGATTAGGCTGTGAGAGGTGCAGATCTGCTGTCTGGCGGACCCCTGCGCGCCCTCGCAATATTAAAAGGAGTCATGTCGACAAGTAAAATTAAAAGACAACAAAGAATCTTCCGTCAAAGAGTGAATGTTCAATTACGGTCAGAAATAAGATCTCACCGAGATGGAAAGGCGAATCAAGTGGATAATGGGGCAGGTGAGGAGTACCGTTGCCCATTAGTCACATGAGCTGAACAAACATTGCAGGGATGAAACAGAGGCCACTCCTTCACCACGGTGGAGGGGAAGGGGAAGAAAAATATTATCGCCTGCAGTTAATTATTGTCCAGACAGGAGGTGGCTTGGTTCACTGAATCTCCGAGCAAACAGAAGCTAAGCGAGGAAGCTGCTTCACGACGCTCCTTGTGCTGGAAAGTCAAACGTGTGTGTGTGATAGTAGCAGCGACTCATTGGGCTGTGGAGGCTGCTGGAGAATGACTGTGTTTACTGTACACTTTTCTGTCTCCATTACTTGCAACACTCAGGAGCCACAGGTGTCCTCTTAGGAGAGTTGGGCTCAACAAGGCCACGATTCCAGACCTGCCTCTGTCACCCCAGCCATCCTTGTTTTCACCCTCCTCCTGCCTCCAACCAAACATTTCGCTGTCTGAAACTCAAATGCCTGTACTGGAAGTTATTGGAGTGGTTGAATGTCATGATTCTTATTGTTTTTTTTACAAGTATTCTGCACCATTACTAGAAAAATAATCGTAACAACCAGACTAATAATCTTTGCAGCCTTTGAAAACATTCATAAAATTCCAAAACGTTTCCAGATAGACTTTTTTTTTTCTCTGTTTATGTACCTTCATAGTAGTTGTAGCTGACTTTTCTTTGTATTTATAGTACTTCGTTTGAATTATGTTTCATACATTGAAATTTATGCATATTAACACAGAGGGATTTATTTGATTATTTATTTATTTTATTTATTTATTTATTTACTTTATTTTATCTTTTTTTTTTGTAATAGCAAAAATGTTGGTATTTGGTGATACTAATGTGTAGGTAACATTCCGTATATTGATGATAATTTATAACAGTTTCTGACTAATATCTATCCTTTCAGCCCACACTTGTTGGTCTTTGCGGCACGCTGTCCTTAACACCTTGACATTTATCTCTTCCAAAGATGTTGTCAACTTCCACATCTTGTATTAGTACAACGAAACTCATCCTTGTGTGTGTGTGTGTGTGTGTGTGTGTGTGTGTGTGTGTGTGTGTGTGAATGAATGGTGAACATTGCCACTGTGACATGGTAAACGACGTAACATGACACAGCCAGTAAGTCTCTCTCTCTCTCTCTCTCTCTCTCTCTCTCTCTCTCTCTCTCTCTCTCTCTCTCTCTCTCTCTCTCTCTCTCTCTGTCTGTCTTTCTCTATATAGTGAAAACTCTTGAGACTTGTCACACTTCTGTGTGGCAAGAAGTACGTAGTGTTGGTGTAAGCAGCTCCCCTCACCTTCCTGGATGACTACAGAGTAGCACTCAATCCTGCTCCACCCACCTTCCCTTACTAACCTCCTCCCTCTTTTGCTTAACAATCTACCTCCTTCACCTCCCCAATAGGCACTAACTTCACGTTCCAGCACCGTAAAACCCGTGGAGCTAGAAATAATACTGATAATTTGAGGTTATGATGGATTTACTCAATTTTCACATTGGGACCGCAATAATTCCCTCTTCTTTCATTTTCAATTTTTCTTCTCTTCATGTCCTTGTTTCCACTCTTTACTTCAATCCATTCTCTCTCTCTCTCTCTCTCTCTCTCTCTCTCTCTCTCTCTCTCTCTCTCTCTCCTCCGTCCGAGCGCCTAGTTTCTACGCATGAGGCACTATGGTTCCAGTGACGTCACGAGACTAACGTCATAGGTCGAGTTGCCAGCTTGGCCTAATTATCAACATGGATGCCTCGTTGTTGAAAACTATGCTCGAGTCACAAGATCGAGCATACAAGACTGGCAATGGAGATGGTGGTAAAGCAGATGAGTTACATATTAAATATTTAGAGGGCAAAGTTTCGGATCTTGCCAACCAGCCCTTGAATTCACTCAACGGGAAGTAGATGACCTCAAAGCTCAGAACAAGGATCATGAGGAGAAGAAAGGTGCCAAGATAAAAATTGACAAATTAACCGAGCAAGTTGAGTTGTCAGATAAGAAAACTAAGGAACTAGAAGAAAGAATCAACTATCAAGACGATTACAGTAGAAGGAAAGAAACATCAGGATTAGTGGATTTGAGG
>NW_026973685.1:405000-412500 GCF_035594125.1 Scylla paramamosain | reverse complement strand
CTCCCCACCCACCAACCAACCCACCCACCCACCCACCAATCCACCCACTCACCCACTCACCCACTCATCCACTCACTCCACCATGCAAACAACTGAAAAAAATAAATAAACAAAAAAAATACGGTGAATTGTGAAAAAAATAGATAAACAAATAAATAATAACAATAATAATAATAATAAAGACTAACATGGTAATTTTTTTTAAAGGAAGGATGAAAACAAACTATTATTCTTATTGGCTGTAGCAAAGAAATACATAAGATAATAAAATGAAATAGACGAAAATAACAGTTTCCTAACAAATTTATTACATAACACAATAACGTAATGTTATGGTATTGGCATAATGGAGGGGAGGAGGAGGAGGAGGAGGAGGAGGAGGAGGAGGAGGAGGAGGAGGAATACTGGGAAGTGGAGAGGACAAAAGGAATGGAAATAGGGAGGGGAAGAGGAGGAGGACGAGGAGGAGGAGGAGCAGATGTTGTTTTGGTGCAGGTGGTACACAAGTAACTGCTGTGGGAGGAGGTGGAGGAGCAGGAGGAAAAGGAGGAGGAGAAGGAGGAAGAGGAAGAAGAGGAGGAGGAGAATCTTTACTATTGGAATAGATATTGAAGCTGTTGTTGTAGAGAGAGAGAGAGAGAGAGAGAGAGAGAGAGAGAGAGAGAGAGAGAGAGAGGGAGAGAACAACAACAGCAGCAACAACAACAACAACAGCAATAACAGCAGCAGCAGCAGCAGCAGCAGCAGCAGCAGCAGCAGCAGCAGCAGCAGCAGCAGCAGCAAGGCAGCAACAACAACAACAACAACAACAACAACAACAACAACAACAACAACAACAACAACAACAACAACAACAACAACAACAACAACAACAACAACAACAACAACAACAACAACAACAACAACAACAACAACAACAACAACAACAACAACAACAACAATTTGTATATGTAAATAGAGAAAAAATAAGAATAAGAAGTGGAGAAAGAACAACAACAGCAACAACAACAACAACAACAACAACAACAACAACAACACAAACAGTGAACAGTGAGGAACGAATGGATAAATAAAGAGAGAAGGAGAAGAAAAAAAACAGAAAACAATGAGGAATAAATTGATGAATAAATGAATGAATAAAGAGATGAGAGAAAACAAATATTAAAGGGAAGGAACGAATAAAGAGAGAGAGAAAGAGAGAGAGAAAGAGAGGAGAAAATAGAGAAAGAAGGCAACAAAGGAAAGAATGATGGAGATAGGGAGGAGAAACAAAGGAGGCGAGGACAGATGCAATTATGATAGCAAGAGAGAGAGAGAGAGAGAGAGAGAGAGAGAGAGAGAGAGAGAGAGAGAGAGAGAGAGAGAGACGTTCATTAACAAAGCAACGACAGTTTGACTATACGACCTGGAAATAGAGAGATAGATAGATCTTTATTTATAAATATCTTTAATTTGTATTATTTTTATATTTTATTTATATTATATATTATCTTTGTTTATAATTTATTTATAAAGAGAGAGAGAGAGAGAGAGAGAGAGAGAGAGAGAGAGAGAGAGAGAGAGAGAGACTCTTACATACCATGAGAGCAGTGCGTAGATCGGTTGCAAGAGCCACAAAACGTTATAGCATCTGGACAAGGCTTGGCTACATCTCCGAGTGAAAGGTTATAATTGTGACATGCACAGAGGACAAAAAATGGTCTTGAATTATCCTTGAACAGTCGTGCTTGTACTGCAGATGTGTGACCTTTCATGTTACAACCGTTGTCTTAGCCTTGACCTCCAATGTCTTGCGCTTCTACATTTAATGCCTTCAATGTGTTTAATAATGTTTGATATAAATCTTCTCCTGTGCTACTTTCAACTTGTATAAACTTCATGAAATGTTCATAAACACCTGAAGGAGCCAAGTTACCATCAGACACTTACCTGATCGTTAGAGACATTTGTTCTTGGTGACTCATATCAGGTGTGCAGTCTAGAATAATGGCGTAGTACTTAGCTGTTTTTAAACGTTTAATATCTCATTCAAAACAGCTGTAGCCATGATGCTTAGTTGTTCATTGTGAGTATCTTTTCCTAAACAGTGATTGTGAATTTGGTGGGGTTTAGATTTTTCGCAAATGTGTGTCAAGAACAGGGTCACACTTTCCAAGCAGCTCCACAAGACCTAAAGACTTTCCTTTGTGCACACTCTCATTACAAACATTTTCTTCTGTTCCTCTAAATGCTAAATTTCTCTCACCAAGAAACTTCACCACTGCCACTAACCTTTTGAATACTTGGTGCCAGTGCTTTGCATGTTCATTGGCGATTTGTTCACGCTCTTTGTCAATTGTCTGTCCACTACAAAGTGTTTGGTGTAACTCCCACAAACTTCATGTGGCTTCCAAATGGTTCTTTGATTTTCATCCTCACATAACCTTGTATGAAGATTAGACCAGTTGTTGAATCACTTGTTGATAATGCACTGGTCGTGTTCTACTAAAAAGTTTGCAATAAAAGCAATACATTCTATCAGCAGACTGAGAGTATACAATGCAAGGTCTTTCAACACTCTCCCCATTTAGAAGATTCCTCTTACTTTGAAAAACACAATCCCTTTCCATTTCTTGTAAAGCTGTTCACTGGAATATTAGGAGGACCTTTCATTGTTAAATAATCTCTTACATTTTTATCTATATCTGCTGGCCAATTGTTTGGGTCATCATACATGTTAATTACACCTGTACTCATGTGTGATCTATCATTGCATCATGTTTGGGCTTGTTTTTTTTTTTTTTCCGGTCATAAGTAAGCTTTGTGTTTTGGCACTGTCTTCTGGTGCACTGAGATCGCCTTCAGTTTGATTCACAGCTGCGTCATCCTTTTCTAATTCGTTATTATTGTATTTATCAACTATAATTGGACTCAAGGCTATATCGTCATTTTCTGAATAGATTTTGTGTTTTCATCCTCAGTACATGGGCGCTTCAAAGGTGGAGTGACGAACAATTTTTTGATAGCACCTCTATGTTTTTGATTTTCAGCTACCTTAGCCTTGGCAAGTGCTCGTTTCCGGTTGCCACTTATATATATATATATATATATATATATATATATATATATATATATATATATATATATATATATATATATATATATATATATATATATATATATATATATATATATATATATATATATACGAGTATATATATATATATATATATATATATATATATATATATATATATATATATATATATATATATATATATATATATATATATATATATATATATATACTCGTATATATATATATATATATATATATATATATATAGCAAAGACAATGACTTCATGATATAAAAAAAATTGTATTAACAAGAAGGAGGGAAGAAGGAAGAAGAAGAAGGGGAAAGAAGGAAGCAAGTTTGAAGGATGAAAGAAGGAAACAACTTCAATATTGAAAAAAAAAAAAAAAAAAGTCATAAGAAGTATTGTCCGAAAATTTCAGAGTTCATAAGTGCACAGAACATCATAGTAAATATCACACCGCAATGTTTTCCCATTCATCTATGCAAATAGATGATTAAATATTTTATCTAGTTACTTAAAATCTGGAAAGAGAAAATATATGCAAAGCGCTTAGATATATAAATTTTGTAAAAATACAGATAAAACTAATTTCCTGGCCTGACGAGAAATGCTTCTGGTGGGAGGGAGGGCCACTACTCACTCACACACACACACACACACACACACACACACACACACACACACACACACACACACACACACAACTAAAATTCCAACGTAATTTCCATGGCCAATTTCATCATATTCTTTATGTAGTCCTTTTCTCTGAGTACTAACACTGTCATATCATTATCATCAACTAATACATATATATATATATATATATATATATATATATATATATATATATATATATATATATATATATATATATATATATATATATATATATATATATATATATATATATATAATGAATGAGGTGATCTAGCCAGCAGCATTTATTTAGTTTGTGAGTTGCACTAGGGTGTTTACATTTATTAGAAACATGTGATTGTAGCAGGTTATATAAATATAAATACATATGAATAGATAAGTATCCATGGAACACAAAAAATAATCAATATATTCTGAATCAGCTGTTCAATTCACAAGCCATTTTTGAAGCATTGTTTACATTGATGACAGCTGATCGTAGGCTACAGATATTTCCATTTTCATGGCTAATTTTGTACAGTTTTCCGCGATATCCCAAACACTCTCTAACACTGTTATATCATTTTCATGTACTAAATAAATATAAATATCCATGGAGCACGATAAATAATTGGTATATTCTGAACCAGTTGATCACTCGCCAATCATTATTTCGTGTTCCGAGACGCACAATACTTACACTGTCATATGTCATTTAGATTGATAATCAGCCCACTCTTGCTGTTTCCATTTTTTTTTTTTTTTCTGTACACTAATGTTTTGTAAAATTATGTTGTTACAGCACAATATATCCTTAAAAACGTAACAAAGCACGATATATCCAAAGAGGAATGATACTCATGTGATGAAAACAGAATCTTTACACAATGTACCCGTTTTCTCTCATTCCTTAAAAGAATGAGAGAAAACGTTTTTTTTTGTTCGCAGAGTAACCTAATCAGTCACAGACAAACTCTAGGTTGAAAGACACAACATTTCGGTTGTTGACAGAAGTGACCTGACGACACTTTTCTGTTAATATAGTATGCATAATAAATCCATAATGTGAGGAATAATGATTTCTCATTCTTCATTTCACGTTTTCATTAGTGGTTTATTCCTCTTAAAATACACAAAAGGCATCAAGCGGTAACTGTCGCCGCTGGCGCGGGGCCCATTAAGGTGCGGAACGAAATTTGATCAAATTGGTCAAATAGGTTTAAAACTGACCATGATAGCACCTTCTATTAATTCTCTTGTTAATGTTGCACAACCCGCAGAAAGTATATCAATGATTTAGGAAGTGATCCTACGTCAAAAGTAGCGACATTCGCAGATGACACAACGTGAGGTGGCAAGGCATCGTGCGATGAAGACTGCAGTAAGATTCAGGAGTACCTTAACAGACTAATGAAATGGCAGATGTCCTGCAACGTACAGAAATGCACGGTTATGCATATTGGTGATGATAATCAAATCTTTAGTACCAGGAGCGGTCAAAAGCTCGATAATGTTAAGCAAGAACAAGACCTGCCACAGATTAACATAAGCAAATCTACAAATGAGCGGTCAGTGTACAGCGGCTGGCAAAAAGGCAAATATGTCAGGCTTCACTTCAGGAAATATTGATCACAAATCACCAGCAGCAATCAAGACACTGCGACACTCACTCAGGCCACCAAGAGACTGAAGCGGCCACACTTGTTCTCTCCCACCAAACGAAGGATGAACTGAGCTTTTGAAATACTGAATGGATCTGATAAAGTAAATACTGAACGATTATTGCAAGGAAATCAATCACACGGCAATCACGAGAGGTGACACTGTCAGATTAGAAAGAATGTGTGTGTGTGTGTGTGTGTGTGTGTGTGTGTGTGTGTGTGTGTGTGTGTGTGTGAGTGTGTGCGTGTGTGTGTGTGTGAGAGTGTGTGCGTGTGTGTGTGTGAGAGTGTGTGTGTGTGTGTGTGTGTGTGTGATCAGAACGTGTTCCTGGCCACACTCGGCCACACAAGTCAAGGGTTTCAGGTGGGGCTGATGAGGATCACTGCCTCCAGTGTCTCACTCTCTCCTTCCTTTGTATTCAAACACAACAATGTATTGTAATGACTGACTTCCTCCTCCATTCCTTGTTCTATTCTTGTTCTTGTTGTTCTTGTTCTTGTTCTTATTCTTCTTGTTATTGTTCTTATTCTTCTTTTTATTGTTCTTCTTGTTTTTCTTGTTCCTGATCTTGCTGCTGTTGTTATTGTTGTTTTTTTCTTCTTATTCTTATTCTTGTTCTTGTTTTAGTTCTTGTTCTTCTTCTTTGGCAGGGGTGAGGGGGGAATGGCGTGAATGGGGGGTATCAATAAGGGGCGTGTATTGGGGGAGGAGGGTGTGGAAGAAAAGAAGGGGGGAAAGACCGTAAGGGCTTTGGCTTGGTGTGGTCACGTGACCACCTGGCGCAGCGGGCTGGTGTGGTCACGTGACCACCCTGGGGATGGGATCACGTGACCACCCCAGGCCTGCGGTCACGTGACCACAGGGTACCGCGGATTGGGGTATATAAACCCCTCTCCGGGGGAGTCTCGTCAGTCGGTGGTCATGCCTAGAACTGAGTGGATGTCTTTCGTGCGCTGCGCCGCTGTTGCGGCCTCGCCCCACCTGGGGGTGCGCCGCGCACAGCTTAGCGTGGGGCGGGCGAGCCGTTGCTGGCTGGCGAGGAGCCGCCAGGTGGCCGCCTTCGCCTTCCCGGCAGACGGGTGGCGTCGGGCGGCGTCGGGGGAGTGGCGGAATGTCACCGGGCACAAGAGGTTGGACTTGAAGGGGCTGGCAAGGTTACCCCCCGAGGCGCCCCTCAAGCTGCGGGAGTGGACGAGCCGCGGCGTGAGGAAGACCACGCAGGGGACGCTGGCAGACCTGCTGGCCGCCCTGCACGCAGGGCCCGCCCACCTCACGCTGCAGCTCCTCTCCAGCAGCGAGGGCGTGCGCCTGGACTGGGGCGTGCAGGAGTCAGACCCGGCACTGCACGCGCTGGGCGGGGCGCTGCCCTGCACGAACCTCCCACCTGGCGCGGTGAGCAATGCTCGGGACGGGGCGCTCCCCGGCACTAGTCCCCCGCTTACCGTGGTGAGCAAGGCTCGGGACGGGGCGCTCCCCTGCATGAGTCCCCCGCCTGGCGCAGTGAGTAAGGCTCGGGAAGGGGCGCTCCCCAGCACGAGTCTCCCGCCTGGCACGGCGACCAAAGCTCGGAGCCGGGCGTTGCCCAGCACGGGTCCCCCGCCTGGTGTGGTGAGCAAGTCCCGGGGCGGGGCGCTGCCCTGCACGAGTTCCCCGCCTGGCACTGTGAACAAGGTTCGGGGAGGGCCGCTGCCATGCACGAGCCCCCCGCCAGGTGCGGGCAACGCCAACACTTCCCCATGGACCTTCCCTTGCCCCTCAGTAGTGCCACGCCTCCCTAGGGAAAGCCTGACGCCACCTGTGCCTCAGTGCCAGAGGCGGCAGAAGGTGCATTGTCGCATGCTGCGACAAGAATTTGAACACCTTAACACCACTACTTGTCCACCGAGCGAGCCTCAGTCCCCAGAGAAGACTCTCGTGGAGGAGAGTTACGTTAACAAAGGCAGCACTGAATCAGGGAAAGCAGAAATAAAAGTAGACGTTGAACTCTGCCCGGAATGCGGCAAGCGAGAGTTACCAAAGGCACGTATGATACCCGTGGACTCGCCTCCTCCCGTCCCAAAGATGATTTCCCCTGTCATCGTATCGCCCTCACCGTCCCCTTCCGTCAAGTCCGAGCCCTGG
>NW_026973685.1:392500-397500 GCF_035594125.1 Scylla paramamosain | reverse complement strand
TGACTCAAGGCAGTAAGTAAAGACATATTTCTCCACCACACATCTGCTCCACCACACACACTTGCCAGTCTCAAGATGGCGGCGCAAAGCGATCTGATATTATTCCAGAAATTGAAATATAATGAACTTAGTTGGTTTTCTTATAAGCTCAATTCACTCTTCCTCTCTCTCTCTCTCTCTCTCTCTCTCCCTCTTCCCCCCGTCTCTTCCTCTCTCCCTTTTCTCATTTCTTCCACTTCCATCACTTCCTATCACTTCATCCTCCGGTTCATTTCTCATCTCTTCCATCCTGCCTTCGTTTTTCCTTCTCTCTCTTTCTTTTTCTCTCTCTCTGTCTCATTCTCTATCTCACTTCCATTTCTCATTCTTTGTGTTGTCTGCTTCATCTTCGTTTTTTTTTCTTTTATTTGTTTATTGTTTCCTGTCTTGTCATTCGTTAATTCCTTATTTTTTCTCTCTTTTCTCTGGTGTGCTTTCTTTCTTCCTCCTTCCCTCTTTCTTCTCTTCCTTGCCTCATTAGCCCGTCATTTTTCCTCTCCCCCTTTCTCTCTCTCTCTCTCTCTCTCTCTCTCTCTCTCTCTCTCTCTCTCTCTCTCTCTCTCTCTCTCTCTCTCTCTCTCTCTCTCTCATTATTTTCCTCCCTCTCTCTGTCCATCTTCTCTTCTTATTTTCCTCTTATCCCATCTTTCTTAACTATTATCTCTCTGTTTCCCTCCTCCTCCTCCTCCTCCTCCTCCTCCTACTCCTCCTCCTCCTCCTCCTCCTCCTCCTCCTCCTCCTCCTCCTCCACCTCCTCCTCCTTAACGTGAATCTTTTCCTCATTTCCTTTCAGATTTTTTCCATCTTCCATTCCTTTCCATCCCTTCCCCCCATTCTCTCTCTCTCTCTCTCTCTCTCTCTCTCTCTCTCTCTCTCTCTCTCTCTCTCTCTCTCTCTCTCTCTCTCTCTCTCTCTCCTCCCCTTCCTGGTTGCACGGGGCATTACGAACACTTAATGATACTTGAGGGAGAGGGGAAGGAAGAAGGGAGGGGTAATGATACTTGAGGGAGAGGGGAAGGAAGAAGGGAGGGGAAGAGGAGGAGGGAAGAAGAAGTAAAGAAACACGTGTTTTTTTTCAGTTCGTTGGTTCTGTATTTTTCTGGTCTTTTTTTTATTTTCTTATTCTCTTTTATTTATTTATTTTTTGTTGCTTTTGTAGGTGTTACTTATTTATTTGTTCATTGATTCGTTTCTCTATTTATTATTGTTTTTATTTATCTAATTCCCTTTGTTTTCTGAAGTTTTGGAAATTTTGCAATTTTGTGGTTGGTATTTTTTTCTTTTTTTTTCCTATTTTTTTCATATTGAATGTTTTTTTTCGAAGATTTATGAACTGTTGTGTTTTTTTTTCTTTTAGTGTACATTTCTTTATTTTTCCTAATTTTCTTATTTTCTCATTCTCTTCGGCCAGTTTTTCATTTATTCCCTTACTTTACTTCAATTTTCATTACATGTCTGTTTCAGCCCCACTCCTTCCCAGTTATTTGTGAATGTTCATATAAATTTTACTTTTTTTTTTCAATTATCTACTTGCTTCCTGTACCTTTTCAATTATTTCCCTTACTTTGTGAAGTTTACATATTTCTAGAAACGGTATTGCTGCATTTTCCTCCCTATTGCGGTTTATATAATTAAGATACAGTAGATATTCTTGTATTTTTCCTATGGTGGCTTATACAGTATAGGTTAAGCACAGTAGACATTTTTGTATTTTTCCTTATGGTTTAGAATTTAGATACAGTATACATTCCTCTACTTTGTTTATTTCGACTGGCGGCTTGTACAGTCTTAATACAGTGCATATTTTTGTATCTCTTCCCAATAGTGGTTTATAGAATTTACTGTAGATGTATATTTATTTTCTCCCTTTATTTTTTTTCCTCTCTCTGGCTTATACAATTTGAATACAATACATATTTTCGTTTCTCTTCACAGTGGTGGTTTATACAATTTAGATACAGTATATACATTTTTTCTCCTCTCACACTCTCTCTCTCTCTCTCTCTCTCTCTCTCTCTCTCTCTCTCTCTCTCTCTCTCTCTCTCTCTCTCTCTCTCTCTGTGGCGGTGCGTGCAATTTATTCACGATGTGTTTGCGTAAAGAAAATATATTAGTCGTGAATCGTGTATAATTCCCTCGTCCTTCTCCGCGGCCAATAGAAGGTCACGGGCAGGGTGATGCATCCCACCCTAATGACATTCCAGCGTGGGTGACTGTGGTGCGTAACACTTCAGGGGCGTCACACACACAGAGTTGGTGGTACGGAGATGCTGAGGCTTCTTCATTTATTTAGGTGTGTGTGTGTGTGTGTGTGTGTGTGTGGGGAAGGGCGGTTATGGAGTTTTCTTGCTCTCCTTTTGTTTATTTATTGTGTGTGTGTGTGTGTGTGTAATAATAATAATAATAATAATAATAAACGGTTTATTATTTAGGCAGTTGACAAACTGAAAATGTACATAGGGGATGGGGAAAACCTTAACATTAATCCTAACGGTAAGACTAATCTAGGAGGGAAATACTATCGATTGATGGCTCGCACCATGGTGGGAATCGCACTGAGTCTGTACCGGTCCGTGCGCGGCGCCTTCAGGGGCGTTATTTTGTTGTGGTGTCTGGTGGCACGGACAGGGCGAGGCGCGTCGGGCGGCAGCATGTCTCTGAGACGCGGATGATGCAGTAGTCCCTTTCCAAACTTCTCCAGAGCCTCTCGGTGCCTGGTGGATATTCTGGACAGACTCAGGGTGGTCAGGGCTTCTTCATAGGTGGTGTATGCAGGGCCAAGGATGACCCTGCACGCCCTTTTCTGCACACTCTCTAGCTGTAGCTGTTGAGTGTGTGTGAGGGAGGAGGACCACGCTGGGGAGGCGTACATGAGTTTGGGGAGGATGAAGGTGAGGTACACCCCCCTTAACTCATCTGTCGGCGTCCCCAGCGACCTGAGTCTGCGCAGCATGTACAGCCTGTAGGTAGCTGATCTCACGGTGCTGGCGACATGCTGCTTCCAGGTCAGCTGGTCGTCCACCGTGACTCCGAGAAGCTTGGCACATTGGACCACCTGGAGGGGGTGAGGGCCCACTGTGAGCCGGGGAGGGGGCACTGGTACAGAGGAGGTAGAGAAATGCATCACCACAGTTTTGCTGTGGTTGATGGTCATCCTGCTCTCCTCTGTCCACGTCCGCAGTCGCTCCAGAATTGCTTGCAGTGGCGAGTAGTCCGGGTTCTTGTTGGAAACTGGGACGCCCACGGTGCAGTCGTCCACATACTTCCAGCGATGGGGGGTGTCGGTGAGGGCGTCGTTGATGAGGAGGAGGAAGCATAGAGGACCCATCTTGGTCCCCTGGGGGACTCCACATGTCAGCTGTTGGAAATTAGAGACAGAGCCCTGATAGCGAACGGCCTGACGTCTCCCTGTGAGGAAGTCGGCTAGCCACGCTATCAGATTAGGAGGGAGACCCAGACTTACTGCCTTGCTGATGACAACAGTGTGATCAACTAGATCAAAGGCTTTTTTGAAGTCGACAAAAGCAACAGCTAGAGAGGTGTTTCGCTTGTCCAGGTGGCTGTGGATGAATTCAAGGAAGCTGGTCAGGTAATGTGAGGTGGAGGTGGCTTTAATATTTCCGAATTGTCTGATATCCACGGTGTTACAAATTTTGGTGTATGCCCAGTCATATACAAAATCTTCACAAATAAGGCTAGGGATGGGGGTGATAGAGACTGGCCTGAGGTCATTGAGTGACTGAGGACTGGAAGTTTTGGGGATGGGAGTGACATAAGATGTCTTCCAGTCCGCGGGGCAAGAGTGTTGGGAGAGTGAGGCGTTTATTATGGAGCATAGCGGTGTTGCTAGCTCTACAGCAAATTCCTTGTAAATTTTTATAGGAAGGTCAGTGGGTGTGGTGGATCTTGGTTTAAATTTAAGTATTCTCTTAAAAACATCCATCGCCTGGACAGTGTGTGGAGGGGAGGGAGCGGGCAGATAGGCAGGAAGCGGAGTGGTGTGGAGGGGAGGAAAGGTTTGACAGATAGCAGCAAAGTGATCGTTCATCTCCTGAGCCGCGAGATTAGCAGGAAGGTGTGAGGTGCAAGGAAGGGATGAAGTGTGCTTTTGTAAGCCACACAAAGCTTTGATCTTAGCGTACCACTGTCTGTTGTTGGTCAGCTTGAGGTGGTGTATCTTGTCTGGGTAATAGCTTGCCTTTGCATTCTTAATCTCCCTGATTACTCTGTTTCTTAGTTTCCTGTAAAGGACCGGGCAGGAGTGGAACGCCCAGGTCCGCTGACGCATGAGTCTTTTAATGCGGGGCGTCATCCAGGGAGCATCAGACGGGTGCGTTGTGACGCTCTTGGCTGGGAAGTAGTGGTGGAAGGCTGCTGTAGTAGTGGCGACGTAGTTTTGCCATTTTAAGTGGACGTCCTCCTCATCCAGCACCTCGGTCCACGGGTGTTGTGTCACCCACTGCCCAAACTCCCTCATGGCTGAGTCAGGCATGGGGCGGTGGGTCCTGGTGACAGCTGACCGGGGGGTCGAGGTGGTGGGTGTGGGTGACCACAGTATGGAGAGGTGGGTGCTCCGTCCCATGGGAGGCAGCGGCTTGGGTGGCGAGTACTGCTGGCCCAGGTCTGTGAGGATAAGGTCGAGGATGGCTTGCTGGTGGGTGGGGAAGTCCACGACCTGGGTGAGGTGTAGCTGGTGTAGGATATCGTTGATATCTAATCTGTTAAAGTCCCCACAGATGACCAGCTTGGCAGCAGGATACCTCACCCTCAGGGCATCAGCAGTGTTGATGATGTGAGCGGTGAGCAACTGTGCAGTGGCGGCTCGTGGGGGGTGGTACACGACGCAGACTATGATGGAGGCCGTGTTGTTGGGATGGGAGGGGGGCGTGACTCTCACCCACAGGGCCTCCACACCGGCAGGAATATCGACAGGGAGGTGTGAGGGGCTGAGGGCAGAGCGG
>NW_026973685.1:382500-385000 GCF_035594125.1 Scylla paramamosain | reverse complement strand
AAACAGATAAATGAAAGTAGAAATAGACGTTCAAATAAATAACAAAGACCAGGTAAAAACAGACGGGTAGACAGATGAAAATAGACAGATTGAAAGAGACAGGTGAACAGAAAACTAGATGGAAATACACAGGTAAACAGAAACACTAGTACACGGAAAGATGGACACAAACACAAGACAGAACACACACCTTTAAAATAACAGTATTACTTGATTTGAGGGAAGGAAAGGAAGGGAAAGGTTACGTTAGGTGAGGTAAGGTGGTGTAAGGAAAGAAAAGGAAAAGAAAGAAAAAAGGAAAGGTAAGGAAAGAAAAAGGAAGATGAAAGGAAAGAAAAGGAAAAGAAAAGAGGGGAAAAGAGACGAAAGAAAGACGGAGAGGAAAGGAAAGAAAAGAAAAAGAGAGGAAAGGAAAGGAAAAAGAGGAAAGGAGAGAAAAAAGAGGAAAAGAAAGGAAAGAAAAAGGTAGAGGAAAGGGCAGAAGAGGAAATAAAAAAGAGTTAAGAAAAAAATTAAAGAAAGGGAAGAAAAGAAAAGGAAAGAAAAGAAAAAAAATGAAGTGAAGTGATAGAAAAGTAAAAAGAAAACGAAAGCGAAAAGTGGAGGTGCTTAATTAAAGGTGTATCAGAGTACCTGTCTGACACACCTGTGATACCATTAATGACCTTACCTGCTGGGGATGTACAGGCGAGAGAGAGAGAGAGAGAGAGAGAGAGAGAGAGAGAGAGAGAGAGAGAGAGAGAGAGAGAGAGAGAGAGAGAGAGAACGTCTTGCACTGTCTCGATACGTTGCTTTTAATTTCTCCTTTGTCTTCCTGCATCTTCCTCCTCCTCCTCCTCCTCCTCCTCCTCCTCTTCTTCCCCCTCTTTCTCCGAGTCTCTTTTCGTAATTCTTAAAGCGACTGAAGAAAAGACCAAGGTTGAGAGAAAGAGAGAGAGAGAGAGACTCCACTCCACTCGACGGAGTGGAGTGGGGCCCTGGACCAAGGGAAGACCACGGCTGTCGTGGCTCTTGACATCGAGGGGGCGTTCGACAAAGTGTGGCACGCAGCCCTCACCACAAAGCTCCGTGCTATAGGTGTGGACGGGGCTTTCCTCCAGCTCTTTCAGAATTACTTGAGAGACACATCTCAAAGTAATCATCAATGGGCGGGAATCAAATCCACAGCCCATAAGGGCAGGTGTTCCTCAAGGGAGCTGCCTCGGCCCTTTGCTGTGGAATGTGCATGTCAATGATCTGATGCACCTCGTTCCTACCGCGAAGGCGTTTGCAGATGACATAACACTATCCCACAGCTACGGACTGGAGGAGGAAGCTGCAGCCAACCACGACATCAACGCCACGCTGAGCTGTGTTGCAGCCTGGGGAAGGAAGTGGTAAGTAAAGTTTGCCGCTCACAAAACCCAGCAGCTCACTATCAACAGGACAAGTAGAGCCCCGCGCCTCACCTTCAACGGGGAGACACTGACGCCGCGGGATGAGGTGGAGGTGCTGGGGGTCACTTACGACCGTAAGTTGACCTTCAGAACCCACGTGGAGCGACTCGCCAGAGAGGCCTCAGGGAAGCTGGCATCCCTGAGGAGAATCTCCTACCTCCTTGACGCCAAAGGACTGGAGTTACTCTACAAGGCGCAGGTCCGCTCCTCCTTGGAGTACGCGTGCCTGGCCTGGGGCGGCGCGGCAAACAAGCACCTAGCTCTCCTGGACAAGGTGCAGGACCGAGCGGCGAGACCCATCAGGAACAGTGAGCTCGGCCTTCAGCCTGCACTGCACACCCTCCAGCACCGACGAGACGTGGCGGGCCTCACCGTCATGTTCAAGGTGCAACAGCAACGGGTGCCACACCTACAGGCTCTCCGGCAGCCTGCCCGACATGCCGAAGTCACCACCAGAGCTGTCACACGTGCCCCTGGGGAGCTGCTCCAGCCCAGGTGCAGAACGTGGCACCATCAAAGACAGTTTCTGAACACATACATTGGCTGGTGGAACGAGTTTGTTACCGTGCAGCCAAGTGTTGAGGGCTGGACCAGGCAGCAGTTCAACACTGCAGTGAATGTGTGGTTGCAACAGACAGACAGAGAGAGGCTTTCAGATAGAAGGCATTAACAGTGACTTCTTTAGCCTAAATTGTTGTATGAAATATGTAAAGTATATGTACAACAACTCTGTAAACACATATCATGTAGATTTGTATAAATAAAAAAAATAAAAAAAAAAAGAGAGAGAGAGAGAGAGAGAGAGAGAGAGAGAGAGAGAGAGAGAGAGAGAATAATTTAACTATAACAAAACTACGTCATGGCCACTTTCAACTATCTTAAGAGATAAAAAAGTGAAAAAAAAAGGTAAGTGAAAAATTGTCACATTAAAGAAAATGAACAGATAGTAAACAAGACTCGACCTTAAAAATAAATAAATAAAAAGGTAAACATGAAAAAAGATCAAATAAAACTGAACATAATGATAACGAGGGACATTACACACACACACACACACACACACA
>NW_026973685.1:337500-377500 GCF_035594125.1 Scylla paramamosain | reverse complement strand
ACCAATTTGAATCTCTCTCTCTCTCTCTCTCTCTCTCTCTCTCTCTCTCTCTCTCTCTCTCTCTCTCTCTCTCTCTCTCTCTCTCTCTCTCTCTCTCTCTCCTTTTACCTTGATTAAAAAAAGTATAGAAAGTATTGGGTGCATGTATACCTGTGTGTGTGTGTGTGTGTGTGTGTGTGTGTGAGTGTGTGCTTGAGGCAGTTCACCAGCTCGCCAGTCAGTCAGTCAGTCAGTCAGTCAGTTATGTAGTTAGTCAGTCACTCAGTCGGTGAGTAATTTAGTCAGTCCCTTTGCTAGTCTGTTGGTCAGTAGGTCAGTAGGTCAGAGAGAGAGAGAGAGAGAGAGAGAGAGAGAGAGAGAGACTCTCTACTCGCTGAGTTTTTCGCAGAGAAGATGTCAGTCACTGATCCGGGTAGACGTCCACCTCACCTCCCTCAGGGAAACAGACCACACCGTCGCCGATGTTCAGGTGACACGTGAACAGGTGGAGCGGCTGATGAGGGAAGTAGAGGAGAACAAAGCCACCGGCCCGGACGACATCAGCCCGCGGCTCCTCAAACGCTGCGCCAGTGAGCTGTCAGGTCCTCTCACCAGCGTCTTCAGGGCCTGCCTGATGGAGCACAGATGGCCCTCTGTATGGAAGGAGGCGCGAGTGATACCAGCCCACAAGATGAACTCAAAGCCTGAGCCCAGCAACTACAGACCCATCTCGCTGCTCTCCGTGGTGGGCAAGTTGCTGGAGCAGGTAGTGGCAGGTGTCATCTGTCATCACCTGAGTGAGCACCGCCTCCTCTCAGACAGACAGTTCGGCTTCCGGCCTGGCCGCTCAACAGCGGACCTCCTCACCCTCCTCTCCCAAGGCTGGCAGGATGCCCTGGACGAAGGTCTGGATACTCTTGTGGTGGCCCTGGACATTGCTGGGGCCTTTGATAGGGTCTGGCACGCGGGGCTTGTAAAAAAGCTTTGCGCCAAGGGTATCCAGGGCAACCTCCTTGCACTGCTCGAGGACTACCTCCAGGGGAGAACCCTCCGGGTAGTCATCAATGGACAGGCATCCCAGCCGTTACCTATACAGGCCTCAGTTCCACAGGGTATTGATGTTGTTGAACAGTGTATTGATGTTGTTAGTGCCGCGTCAAGTGGGAGCTGTAAAAGAAGATTAGACAAGTTTCTGGATGGGGATGACAGGTGGAAAGAGGCAGGCATGTTTGACACAGGGAGTGCCACGTGTAGGCCTGATGGCTTCTTGCAGCTTCTCTGACTTTGTGATTTTCTTATGTTCTGTAATAACTTTGTGAGTGGTGAGTCATTAGAGAACACTGAAAGAAGGTTGTGAAGGAGATGACAGGTGGAAACAGCCATGCATGTTTAACGAGTGTACAGGGACTGCCACGTACAAGACCAACCCTTGCCTTCGTGTGTGTTTGTGCCCTTGTGTTCTTATTGCAGAGTGAGTGAGAGCCACACAGGAGCCACACCCCACGCGCCACGCCGCGCACCGCAAGGCACGCCAGGTGAGAGACCGTAATGAGTGACAGGTGAGGTGCTGCCTGTGTGCCAGTGAGGGCTTGCTGGCGTGCTGAAATCCTCTCCCTTGACATTTTTATATTATGAATTTGAATCTTTGAAGCACAGTTGGCACGTTGGAGTTAGCTGGTGGCGGGAAGGGGGCAGCCAAACTTACAAAGGAGGGAAGTGAATCAGGTGAGGATGTTACCATTCAGGTGTTCTTGTTATGTGTTATTGTCTTCAGAGTTAATTGCTGAACTACTTTACCGGAAATGATGCTGTAATTCAACGATAAATCATTTACGTCTTTTTTTTTCTTTTATTCTTTATTTCATATATATATATATATATATATATATATATATATATATATATATATATATATATATATATATATGTGTGTGTGTGTGTGTGTGTGTGTGTGTGTGTGTGTGTGTGTGTGTGTATGCTTGTGTGTGTGTCCATCCGTCCCTCCGTCTGTTTGTATGTCTGTCTATCTGTCTGTGTGTCTACCTGTCTGGTAAAGGAGGGGCAGCGAAAGAAATAACGGACTCTGGTACACACACACACACACACACACACACACACACACACACACACACACACACACCACTTACAAGGCTTCGGGTCTCGTGTAGGTCATTAGTTCATCACGACCTATGTATGCCACATCTTGACCCTCGCTGCCTCCTGAGCCGCTACGCTGGTTGTCGGGGTGTAGTGTATCTCAGCTTTATAATGATCAGTGTTGTGGAACGCTTTACTGAAGTGATAAGACTATTAACAATGAGATGGTTTGTCACGTAGTAAGAAGAGAACACCAGGAACTGATTAGAAGAGCCTGCAGGAAACAAATTGAGGGAATAAAATCGGAGGGAAGACAGAGAGTGAGACAGAGGGACGGAATTGTGACAGAGATGCAAATTATGGGAATTACAGAGGAAGATGCAAGGCAGAAACACCTGCAGGAGACTCGTACATGGCGCCAACCCCTCACTCACTCTGGAGAAACGCCCACAAAGGAAGAAGTGCTGAGGCAAAAAGCACAAGTAAAGCGAAACAATAGTGGCTATATGTAGCTGTGTGTGTGTGTGTGTGTGTGTGTGTGTGTGTGTGTGTGTGTGTGTGTGTGTGTGTTGCAAGAATGAGTCATTGTGTTAGAACTCTCTCTCTCTCTCTCTCTCTCTCTCTCTCTCTCTCTCTCTCTCTCTCTCTCTCTCTCTCTCTCTCTCTCTCTCTCTCTGACTTGAGGGTAGAGTAGGAGGTGGGGAGAAGCCGTTGCCTGTACTGTCTCACGTCTCTTACTTTAGATGAGGCATTGCAGCTCACCACACACTACAGGCCGGCAGGTGTTCATTCTTTTTTTGTGTTCCTCAAGAGGGAAGACCCACACAAGTCAAACAGTCAATTCCTTGTTGGTGGCTGACTTGCGAGTGTGTGTGGCGTATTCAGAAATGCTTAGCTCTCTCCATCACCACGACTATTTTCAGAGGCTACAGAGATGATTAGCCAGGTTCTCAAAAATGTTTTTCCTTTTAGTAATGTAGACATAATATTTATCCATCACTAGAACCGTAAAAACATCCTTAACAACCAGCCTAACTTCAATTAGAGCATTTTGAAAGTAGTGGAAGTTCGGTGTACAGGTGTTTCAGAGTATGGTTCTGAGTCCCATCCCCCGCCCAGCCGTGTGGGGTACTCATTATATATATATATATATATATATATATATATATATATATATATATATATATATATATATATATATATATATATATATATATATATATATATATATATATTAAGATAAGGGAAATTTCATGACGCTATCGGGCCTACACGTGGCAGTCCTTGCATTAAACAGACCTACTTATTTCCACTACCATCCCCATCCATAAATTTGTGTAATATTGTGTTAAAGGCTCCCTGATGACTTAGCACTAACCAATTCCTTCTTATATATATTCTTTAATCTAAATTTATCAAGAAACCCATTATTTCTTTTCTTATCCTGATTATTGTCCTCGACGATTTGTTTATGTCACCTGTATTGTGTTTCCGATACCACTTGAAGACCTGTGTGACAGATCCCCTCTTAATTTACTTGTCCAATACTGATTACTGACTCTGAAGACTTCGCTAGTATCACCCTTGTTGTATCTCCTGTACCTGACTAAATAATTTCTGTAGTCCTTTGACGATAAAGCTTATGGAAGAATGAAGGGTTTCATGATATGGAGGCAGAACATTCCAGAGGCGCTGACCTGTACCTGTGTTCGGATAGAGCGCTCAGACATCTACTTTTTTTAATATCATACCTTACTGCACCTTGTTTCACTGATGTATTTAGTAAGAACGCCGTAATATATATTTTATTAATCCCTAATACATAAAATATTTGATTAAAGTACGTTAAGAATCAGGGAAGTGTGTAGGTGTGGAGGCGAAGTCAGTGTTGGAAGCTGGATATACGCACGTATACTAGCATTAACAAAGTTAGTATTTGATGAGCGTAATACAAATCTGAATCCATAAATGACTCATGAAGAGTTGATAATGATAACTAATCCTGCTTGACAGAGTCTCCCATAACTATCTAGAACTTTCTGGAAAAAAAATATTAAATTAGTCTCATAAACAGTTATGTACCTTAGAAAACATATAACCTTATATTCCCTTATATACCAGTACATCCGCGCTAACAACAATTTGCAAAGCTATAAATGCTAACAAAGAACGACTATAACAGTGAAACAATTAAGCCGAAGTCAAGGCCAGAGATGAGAGAGAGGAATAGAGGAGACCAGACTGAAGGCAGATCAGTGAGATCACAGATTTCAACTGACGGCGCACGCGAGTAAAGTAGCATCGCCTTTCTCGGGGCATCACAGCCTTTCTCAGCCTCTACTCTCCTGCAGGCACGTCGCTCCAGGTACGTGAGGGGTCTTGCTGTGATGTGGTGAGCTGCACGTGAGTTGTCAGGCCGTGTGTGGGGAAATGTGAGGAGTGGTAGGAGACTCGCCGCCACCACCATCACCGCCTAGCCATAAGGATTGTCTGTGATTGTTTGTTGCCTTGGTTTGTGTGTCATTGCAAAGGGGCTTATTGCCTTGGTCTGCTTCTTACCTTGATATTTGTGTCACTGCAAGGGAGTTTCTTTCCCTGCTTTGTTTTACCGTGATCAGCGTCACAGCAAGGGAACCATTACCACCTTGATTTCATTCTTACCTTGATCTGCGCGTCACTACACTACAACTTATTACCGTGATTTCTTTCAGTTCTTGATCTCTGCGTCACTGCAAGGGAACTCTTCATCCTTGATCCACCTCAGCCCTGATTGCGTCATGGCAGTTAAGGGAACTCTGTATCCTTGATTCACCTCTGCCTAGATCTCTGCATCATTGCAAAGGAACTCTTATCCTTGACTTGCCTTTTATCGAAGATAACGCTTCATAGACATAGATGATTCCTAGGATGAGGCTCTAGTGTTATTCTTGCTTATTTTATTTCATTTTTTTCAAGTTGTACAATTGTATCTTTTGTAGGCATGTTAAACGTGTTGGTGACTGGGTAGAGTTGTGGGTTGGTGAGCTTGTGTACCAGTAGATACATCCAACCAACCAACTTCCTTTCTTTCAAGTAGGGAACAAGAAAAGTTACCCTTTAGACCAAAAAAGTTGTGTGCTCTTGTAAGCAGCATCTTCCCAGAGGTGTGGCAGTATAATGTAACCATAACAGCTGTCCTCCCCATCAGCAGGCAGCAGCAGCAGCCATGGTTTCTTTCCACATGGTGGGGCGAGCGGCTCCACAGGTGAGGGCGGTAGTGACCCAGCCCTGCAGCAGGAGGGCCTTGGTGCTTCCCATGGTTCACCCGGGCAGGAGCCATTCTCCCAGATGGAGTAGTTCATGAGGGACATGGAGAGGAAGTTCAAGAGAGACATTGAGGACACCCTAGGAACCTTTGCCAAGAATGTGAGTACTAACACTGACGGGGGAAGTATGTATGGCCATATGTTAAGAATAAATATCTATCTCTGCATCCATTTAGCAGGCCAGCAGTGACACGGGTTGGCACAGACAAAGCACCACACATTCACAAACACACATCCTTTCACACTCTTTGAGCTGTCTTCCCCTGGTGGAGAGGGACAGTCTCATGGACCAGCCTACTACACCAGGAGCTAAGTCATAGTACAGCTGGCCCCACACATTCACACCAAGACCCAACATTTGTCTTAACATACCGGTACATCTAATACATCTGTCTATTTTTATCTATATACCAAACCAGCAATTCCACATGGGATGTCCCTGACAAAGCAACGCACATTCATAGACACATCATTCATTCTCTTAGTCCCGTCATCCCCTAGTGGACGTCTGTTAGTCAGAAAGATTGTTTATTTGTGCCAGAGGCCAGAGTCATGCCACCAGGAGTGAGATACAAGAGTGTGCCATGCTTACTTGGCCTCAACATGAACTTTCCCACCACTGGTCTCTGCTTTGCCCTGATGGAGCCTCAGCATGCCTTTATGATGCGGATTATTTTTTCCCTGATTTTTTCATTCATGTAAGAGGGGCACTGGCATAGGGCAGCAAAAGTTATAGAAAGGCTCACTCAAGGTGCTAGTCCTTATAGAGTACACTCAAAAAAGGATCATCCAAAATTTGAACCATCTTAAAACTTCCATTTTGAAATAATTCAAGTCAAAAGAGGAAATACAGAAGCAGGTAGGGAGTTCCAGAGTTTACCTGGCTTGATATTCTTGATATCCTTCATGTTGTCCACACTGTTGTCACTAGTTGAAAGTGAACAGTAGCTTGATCTTTTTGGTAATGGTAGGAAGTTATTCCTTCCCTCACTTACTTTTTTAATTGCATTATTACCGTGTAGGCTTTCAAAGTTGATTATGAAGTTGCAAATTTGTGTTGTATCATGAACAAAACTTTTCAGGGTGTACCCAGTAACATAGTGACTGGTGCTATGTTGGGAACACTTCCAATGTAGTGACTGTCCCTTGTTAACATTCAGAGCACGAGAAAACTGCTTACTGGATGCACAGAAAGTAGACAAAGAATAGCACGTTATATTGTTTTTAAGCTACACAATTATTCAAGAAATTGTTTAAAAAGTTGTGTAGATGACCAGTGGAAAAGTTGTACAGCAGTGAACATGTCCTCTGCCTCACTTTGGACTCACACTGGCAAGCTTCACTGGTAAATTCTGGAACTCCCTGCCTACTTCTGTATTTACTCCTGTCTGTGACTTTAACTTCTTTGAGAGGGAGTGAAGCTTCAAGACATTTCTCCAGGTAATTTTGGACTGCTTTCACTGTCTCCTTCAGGATCTGACGCCTTTAGTTTCTGTTACCCTTGGCCAGACCCTCAACAACACACACACACACACACACACACACACACACACACACACACACACACACACACACACACACACACACACACACACACACACACACACACACACACACACAACCACACACACACACCTGGGGCTTGAGGCAAAGAATTGTGTACTTTAATGCTGCTTTAAGCTTTTAAACAGTGAGGAAGAAATAGGTTCTCAATAGAGTGGTGAACAGATGGAATAGAATCTGTAACCAGGTTGTTAGTGCTGAGTCATTAGGGAGCTATGAAACAAGATTAGACAAATGTATAGATGAAAAAGATCAGTGAAAAGTGATAGGAAGAAATTGGTTATTAGATAGAGTAGTGGATGAATCAAATAGCAAGTTTTAAAAGATTACACAAATTTTTGGATGAGAATGGTGGAAATAGGTAGGTATGTTTCGTACAGGGACTCCCACTTGTAGGCCTGATGGCTTCCTGCCGTTTCCCTTGTGTTCTTTTGTTCTTATGAGTGATGGCTGAGTTGGGTTTGATTGGTGGAAGTGTTATAAGATTAGTGTGTCTAGTTTCCAGGAACTCAGCTGCCCATGTTGAGTGTAATGGCCAGGGCAGTGCATCCCGCCTTTGGACAGATGGAAAACGTATCAACCCTTGAGAACACAAGCTGAACTTCTACTTCATGAGTGCCAAGCCTGAGGACATCAAGGTCACTCTTAAAGGTATAGAGGCCTCACCTATCCTACTACACCTGCCGTTCGTTACTTCTTAAATGCTCATGTCTGCCACTGAATACTTAATGATTTGATAATGATGGTGTGTGTGTGTGTGTGTGTGTGTGTGTGTGTGTGTGTGTGTGTGTGTGTGTGTTGTGTGTTTGTGTGTTTGTGTGTGTGTGTGGTGTGTGTGTGTGTGTGTGTGTGTGTGTGTGTGTGTGTGTGCGTGTGTGTGTTAGTGTGTGTGTAGTGAACCTTTTCTTTCCGAGCACTGGTGTCTTTCCCTCGGGTCACCTACAGTGTGTGTGTGTCATGTCTGTGTGTTGGTGGTGGTGCCTCCATGGGTTTGTGTTGATGGTTGGTGGTGATGGCAGCTTTGTTATGTGCAGTGTGTGTCCTGTACTGGTGCCTCTGTCCTGCTAACATATTTCTCCTTCTTTCTTTTGTTTGTTTCTTATTTTACTCTTATATTTTTCTTTTCATTTCTCCTTATGGTTTGTGTTCCATTTGATTCTCAGTCTTTCTCATCTCTTTTTTTTTCTCTCTAGTGTATTTCTGTTCCTGCATTCACTTAAAGTTAACTGCATCATAAGCGCATCCTGCAGGAGGGGCAGCCACGGCAGAAGAGTCTCTACCTCCCTCCACCCAGTCACTCCCTCAAGGCTGTTTGAAATCTTCTGTCCTCACTGGCAACTGTCTCACTCACACATACTTCTTTATGCTTTACTTTCACCTTCCTGTGGCTCTCCTCTGTCTGGATGTTTTATGATTTGAATTTTGTTGTTGAAACCTTGCCTACTGTAGAAAATGGTGAGCCTTGCTTAGTGTAGAAAGTTTTGAAGTGAGTCCTGATGTTGTACCTGGTATGAGTCAGCCTGTGGACTTGATGTATGGAAGCCTTGCTGTGGAGAGCTCTGTCTTGCTGGAGTGTGGGAGGGGAGATAAGGTGAGGATTAGAGCATTCAAGGACAGGAATCAATGGACACTGCCATTCTTGTCCTGTGGGGGAAGTTTTTAGGAGTGGGCATCACACACTTATAGACGGCTGGATTGCTGGACAAACTTTTTATTTCATATCTTTGTGTATGCCATAAGTAAGTTGGCTCACTGGGTGTATCAGACATGTTCATGCAACACTCCTGGGGCACCAAACCACTCTTTTTACCTATCCTCAGGCTGTCCTACAAGACACTGTATCGCATCCATTGCTTCTTGTTATACCAGTACTAAGAGACTTGGATGAAAAAAGCTGTGTTTGGCAATGATTTCCTGTGATATCTTATGCTTGGTCTTTGCACAGGTTTTATTGCAAGCTTAACTAGTTTGTATATTAGTTTTTATTTGATTTATAGCCATGAAATGTACTATGCCTTGGTTGGCTTTAGTGTGGAGGGACTGTGTGAGGTGGAAGAGAGTAAGTGCTCACTGTTTTTACTCCCACTCAAGTCTTGCCTACAAAGGTATTCACTCCCCTGTGTAAGGTTCGTGTCTGGCCAGGAGGTTCTGAACCCCTTTGGTGAAACGCTTCACTGATACATCTGACGAAATGCTTCAGTACACCTTATTGATAACATGAGTGAGATGCTTCAATACACAACAGTTGCTAATTTTTGTTTAGTGTCAAAAGCATTTCATCTTATCAACTACTCACCCCTAACTGACTCTTCAGCCTCTCTCTCACTGGCACATTATTGCATCTCTTGCTATCCTCTACCACATTTTTCACACTGACTGCTCTTCTGATCTTGCTAACTGTATGCCTCCCCTCCTCCCATGGCCTCGCAGCACTAGACTTTCTTCTTTCTCTCACCCCTATTCTGTCCACCTCTCTAATGTAAGAGTTAACTAGTATTCTAAATAATTAATCACTTTCTCTGGTAAAATCAGGAACTCCCTGCTTCTGTATTTACTCTTTCCTATGACTTGAGCTCTTTCAAGAGGGAGGCTTCATGACACATCCTCCAATATTGGATGACATTTTTGACACTTCTTTTGGGACTGACACATCAATAGACTTTCTCCTTTGCTCTTTTTGTTGCCCTTGGCCAGTGCCCCTCTTGTATAGAAAAATAAATAAATAAAATGAAAGTAAAAATAAAAAATCATAATGATGGCATATGGTGCACAGACCTGGTGGTGGTGAGGGAGCGCCTGGCATCCGTCAAGAACAAGGTGCTGGTGCTGTCTGGCAAGGGAGGCTTGGGCAAGTCCACTGTGAGTGCCATGCTGGGCCTTACCTTGCCCCTCGATGACTCCAAGGAGGTGAGCTGCACTGCCATACTCCATGTCACCCTTCCACTCACTGTTGTTTGTGTCACACTGACGGTGTCTCATGTTTAGTGCTGATTAGTTGAGTGATCAGGATGTGAGCTGGTGTTAGTTTTGAAATTTATTTAGTGCAGAGTGGTTGCTATTATTTATTTATTTTATTGAATATAGATGAAAAGTTATTGAAGTAGGATTGAAACAGTAGAAATGAGTTACTGAAGCCTGTGGTGTGAGCAGAGTGGACAGCGAGAAGAATTAGTGTATCAAAGATTTGCTGTGCTTTGTAAGAGAGGAATTGAAATGTAGGATGGTGAAAGTGATGAAATGCAGTAACCCATGGATATACTGTAGTAACTGTTAATTGTAAACTCAAACTCCTGCTTGCTGCTGCATTCCCTCTTGCCTGTGACTTGAAATCTCTCAAGAGAGAGGGTTGAAGAGATCTCTCCACTTGATTTTGGATATTTTTGTTCCTTTTAGGGACTGGCACCTTTAGTCTCTCTCTCTCTCTCTCTCTCTCTCTCTCTCTCTCTCTCTCTCTCTCTCTCTCTCTCTCTCTCTCTCTCTCTCTCTCTCTCTCTCTCTCTCTCTCTCTCTCCTCTCTCTCTCTCTCTCTCTCTCTCTCTCTCTCTCTCTCTCTCTCTCTCTCTCTCTCTCTCTCTCTCTCTCTCTCTTCTTCTCCTTTGGTCAGAGCCTCTTGTGGGACAGGACAGGTCTGAACGCAGCCCTCCTTTGCTTAGTGAGCAGTGCAGTGATGCTCTCTGGTGTCAGTGAGGTTAGCTGCCCACTGTACTGAGCATCATGACAGATTGAGAGAGAACTTTTTATTGAGTGTTGCATGGCTGTGCATCAAACACTGAACACATGTTTGTATGTAAATAAGAATACATCTGTATAAAATGTAGTTTAGACATTGTAAGTGACTGACATAAAAAGTAAAACTAGAAAACTATCCAAAAAAATAAATATTCATTGACTGTAAAAATAAAGCATTAAAATTTATTACAAGTGGTAAGTTAGTTAAAAAAATAAATAAATAAGTAAATAAAAAATACCAAAAAAAAACTAAATGAAACAGTTAGTTAGCAGTGAAGTGAGTTGACCTTGACTCATGAACTATATTCTTAAATATTTGTGTGCCCCACTACTTTCCAAGAGCTCTGCTTGGAGTGATACAGTTTTTTAAGTGTGTCTTTATGGTTCAAGTGACAGATTAACAAATCTACTAATAGGAAAACCACTCTTGAGAACCCAGCTTATCATCTTTGTGGCCTTGGAAAGTAGTAGTGGTGAGACCAGGGTTCCTGAATATGGGCCAACACAGGGAGTCCTCAGTTCATGGCAATCTTCACTTCACCCATTTCATAATTACGTGCATTTTGCTTTGCTCATTTTTTAAATTTTATATATATATATATATATATATATATATATATATATATATATATATATATATATATATATATATATATATATATATATATATATATATATATATATATTTTTTTTTTTTTTTTTTTTTTTTTTTTTTTTTTTTTTCCAGTAGTACACTTACAGTGGGGGTAGCAGCATGCCCTCCAATATGCTCACTTACTTTTTATAGTACACCACACACACATACTGCACCAAACAGTCTTTTTCTAAATGAAATAAAAGATAAAAACAATACAAAGAATTAGTGAACTGGTGAGTGTAGTGAAGGCATGCTTCATCATGTGGCAATAGACTGAGGAAGGAAGTGTGTGTCAGGTTCACTGCCTACTTAGGATGGTTCTGACACGCCAAAATAATGTTTATGATGCAGCCCAGGAACAGAGCTCACCACTGTTGTAATGTCACCCACAAATGTTCTTGAACTGCAGTAACACTGGCAAAACTGCACTGAAGCACAGCCAGTGCTGCTGCTTGTCTCATTGCTTTTCATCTGATGAAACAGAAAACAGATCACCTTAACAAAAGTACAATAGAAAATGCAGCTACTTATGGCTCACTCACTTCCAATATAGCCATACCTTTGCCACATTGCATTATTATTCTTCCCAATGCATTAAATACAATGATCTTACTTGTCAACAGCTTCATACTAACAATACATCCTGCACGTCACTCAACAAGTGGACAAGTGTAACTCAAGGACACCCTGTATAAGGATCGTGTGAGTTGTTCAGTCTTCCCGGTCATCCTTCCTGTGGTAACATTGCCCCTCCATTGTCTCCCTGGCAGGTGGGGTTCCTTGACATTGACATCTGTGGGCCGTCTCAGCCGCGGGTGTTGGGGACAGCAGAGGAGAAGGTCCACTCTTCAGGTGCTGGCTGGTCCCCTGTGGTAGGTGGCAACTTCCAGGTTCCTATGTTAGGTTTTGTACTGTTGAGGAAAATCTCTTAACCTGGGATAAGCCTCAATGGTAATAGTGTAAAAGTGTGTGTGTGTGTGTGTGTGTGTGTGTCAGTCCTTTTTATTTATTTATTTTTTATTTATTTATTTTATTTTATTTTTTTTACTTGAAGATTTAACACTTCCATCATGTCAAAATAGTTTCCCAGTTTTCCTTTTTCCTTTTTTTCCCTTCTTATAAATTTCTTAAACCAGGTTAGAGTTTTCCCAATAGTACACTGTGGTGTAAACAAATGCTCCTGTTATTTCCCTGTAGTTGTGAACAAGAAATGCTGTTTCCTTTTTTTCCCCCCTTTTTATAAATTTCTTAAACCAGGTTAGAGTTTTCCCAATAGTACACCATGGTGTAAACAAATGCTCCTGTTATTTCCCTGTAGTTGTGAACAAGAAATGCTGTTTCCTTTTTTTTTCCCCCTTTTTATAAATTTCTTAAACCAGGTTAGAGTTTTCCCAATAGTATTCTGTGGTGTGAACAAAATGCTCCCGTTATTTTTCCCTGTAGTTGTGCACCAGAAATGCTGTCTCATGCTAGATCATTTTAAGCATTCTTGTACTTCAGCCCACACAGAGTTACAGTAATTAAAAAAATTTTTTTTTCTTCTTAATTATCCTTCACATTAAGTATTACCTACCTTGTTACTCTGGGAAGAAACTCTGCTTTCTATTTTCATGTATTTTTTTTTTATTTGTATTTATTTTTTATTTGATTCAGATAATTATTTGTATATGATGGATAAATACTTCACATAAATAATTTGTTGGCACACACTCTTCAACTAAATCATTTGTATATAACAGGTACTCTTTAGATAGGTCATTTGTATATGACAGACACTTCAGATAAATCCTTTATATATGACAAGACAGTGTACCCTTTCAGTATGTGTCTGACAATCTGGCTGTCATGTCCGTTGGGTTCCTGCTCAACAGTGCAGACGATGCTGTCATCTGGAAGGGACCCAAGAAAGATGGTAAGTAGTAGAAATAGGTTACCTCTAGTGTCTTTGGTTTTGTAAGAAGAGGAGACCAGAAGCCAATTAAAGGAGCCTGGAGAAAGCCACTGAGGGGAAGACAGAATGAGATGGAGGGATGAGATTGTGGTAGAACAGCAAAGGATAGGAGGCACAGAGGAACATGAAAGGGACAGAAATGGTTAACTGGAGGAGACTTGTACATGACACCAACCCTGCACTCACTCCAGGGAAATGGTCAAAGGAGAAGCGTTGCTGATTTTGTCAAACCGTTGAGTTTTATGTGGAATCAAGAATTATCATCGTGAGGTTTTTTTTATTTCTTTTATTTCATGTATCTTGTTTACTTTAAGAAATGTAAGTGTATAAGGATGTTGGGTGACAGGAGAGTAATGTAGTTTTTAATGTTGAAGTGATTGATGAGGTAGTGTTTAAGCATGTAGCTGTGGATGTAAGACTGAATATATTGATGTGAGGTTTGAAATGAGTACAGTGGAGAAAGTGTGAGGGAAGAATTAGTAGTGTTTGATGTGGGATTGCTTAGAATATAACAACATGAGATGAGGGAAGCTACAAGAAGCCCACACATGGCAGTCCCTGTATGAAATATACCCTTCCATTTCCATCTATCCTCCTCATCCAGAAATTTGTCTTTACTTGTCCTTAATGACTCAGCACTAATAACCTTTTTACTAAGCCTGTTTCTTTCATCTATCACTACTTGATAACCAATTTCTTTGTATCTCTCTTTCAAATCTAACTTTATTGGGTTTGAGCCTGTTGTTTCTTGACCTGTCCTCATTACTGACTTTCAGGATTTTCTTTCACACTTGTGATTTTCCTTATACCACTTAAAGACCTCCATCATTATCATGTGGGAATTTTAAAAGTAAGCATAAATGTTAGTTGACTTTCATAAAAGCATGCAGTGTTCTCTCCACATGCTGGTCATCTGTGTTGGGGCTGAGCTCAAGCTTGACACAATTCCTTCATCTTTGAGCTTGATGCAGTTCCCCTTTCTGTCTACAATGATAGCAGTCCACATACTCAGTTCATATGCACAAAGTAGTGCTTGACTCTGACTCTGGCGTTAATGTCAGTTTCTCTGGTTAGGAAGGCGGAGTTGTACCTTCCCTTCATGTGACTTGTTTCCCTCACCAGGAAGTGGCTCTGCTGGATGTGAGGAAGGAAATCACATTCTGCAGGAAAGTGAACATTCCCATCATTGGCCTGGTGGAGGACATGACCACCTTTGTGTGCCCCAAGTGTAAGGTGAGTGAGATGTGTGGTGCCTCTCACCTGTTCATTTGTGTGTCAGCAGCAAAGAGTGGTGGTGATGTAGCTGGGATCCAGCAGCAATCATAGACTCCTTGCAACCAAGACCACCTCTTGGCTAGGTGGGAATTCATATGTGTTGTGTAAAGGGACAAGATTGATGGCGACAGACCACACCTTTCTTATCAATGGAAGATTTTTGGCAATACAAAAGTCAACCAGTTAAAATTAAATTAACAGAACAAAAAAAAATTACACAATTTTTCTGCCAGGATGAAACAAAAATTTTTCAATAAGAAATCTTGCAAATCTTGTATTAGGTAAGCCATCTTAAGAGGAGTATGTCAGGCTTGTCTTATCTTGATGCACCATGAATTTCAGACCAAGACGGCCGTCTTCCCTGCCACTACTGGGATGTGACCCCCAGCTGGCAGAGGATACTGAGATGCCACTGCTTGGCCAGCTGCCGCTGGACCCCCGGGTGGCCCAGGCGTGTGATGAAGGCACCAACATTCCAACACAAGAGCCAGATGCTGCTGTCACTCAGGCATACAAAGACATTGCAAATAGTAAGTGTTGTTTTAAATGGAAGATTCTTTATCTGGAATTCAATCTTTGTTCCAGGCCACCACCCCCACAAAGGAGGTAGTAAAAACTGTGTGTGTGTGTGTGTGTGTGTGTGTGTGTGTGTGTGTGTGTGTGTACACACACACACACACACACACACACACACACACACACACACACACTGCACAAAAACATTGCCTAAAGTTAATTTCAAATTCACCTTGGTGCCTGAGTCTCTAATGGGGAGAGGATGGATCCCTCCTCCTACCCCAACACAAGGGACATTTGCAAAGGCTTACTCAAGTTTGTCAGCACAAGAGCCTGACACCACCGCCTCTTGTTTGCCCTTCACCACACCATGACAGCCCATTCCCTCCCCTGCCCCCTGTGCCTGAGACATTCAGCTGAGCAGATCAGGTGCAGACAAGCCACAGACAGAGTCCTACAGGCTCGTGTCCCATTTTCTATTTACATATGCTCTCCACTCAATCTAATCAGTGTTCCGTGTCAGTGGTCTCTCATTCATGCTGTGCCAATTGTTTGCACAATTGTGGAGAATATTATATGAATTTAGTTCATGCAAACATCTTGACTGGCTAATCTTGTAGCCAGCTTATCCCACATTAAGCATGTAGGGGTTGGCATCATATTAGTATGTGCAGCTAATCACACTAAAGGCAGTGTCACACAGGGCAAATTTCCCCCAGTATGCTGCCCATTTTTGCTGCCAGCTGGGCAAACTGAGCTGTCAGGAAGAATGGCATATGGCTGTGATACCAGACTTGCTGGGAGTATTTGAAATTAAATGACCACTGTACTACAAGCTGTACATGTTAAATAAAAATATATTGTGGTACTTTGAGTAAAACTGTCAACTATAAAACTTATAAAAATGAAGTATATGTGCCAGTGTGTGCTTGTGAAATTACTTACAGTGCTTATTTGACAACTGCAGCTGGGGAGATAAACAATGTGTTGTGATGGAGACCCGCACTAAGTTTTGCTGGAGTGTGAAAGCTCGACACATTAATTGAGCTATAGTGGATCTGGGCACCATGTTGGCTGTAGGACCTACTTGCGCTGTTGCCACCTCAACCCTGGGGCCCAGAGTGACTGACCATGGCCAGCAGGGTGCAGCCACGGCTTGTGGAGGCAGTGCTGCACAGCCTATATGAGCTGCCAAATAGAGCAAAAGATTTATTACAAGATGTCAACATAACAGCCCAGTCCCTGTCGATGCCAAACTTGCTGTGTCGCTGGTCTCACCAGTAAAACAGGCAGCATGCTTGCAGAAATTTGCCTTGTGTGATGCTGCCTTAAGTCCTCAGCCAGGCACTGCCTACAGTGGGACTTCCCAACACCCTACTGCTGGCTTGTTCACAGAGGAGATAGCAGGCACTTTTGAGGTGGTATTTATACCAGACAAGAGTCCAGACTCCAGACTCAATGAAGTAGAATGGCTGCAGACTTGACCCTGATGGTAGGATTTCACATCAGAATGAGGCAGGCAGTCACAAGAACCATAAACAATGTCAAGGAAAAATGAGATAAAGTGTAAATAGAGGAGCAATGTAAAATAGAAGTGGTTTGAAATGTTGAAGAGATGATACATCTTTCTAAACATGTGTTTTTTTTTTCCCTTCATTGTTGCACATCACCATCCTCCATTTTCCCTGCTCATGTAATCATATATTCTTTGTCCTTTTGGTTAATTTCTTGTGTGCTAATCTCTGGTCTCTTCCTGAATAATCAGCACAAGGCCATGTTTTATCACTAAGTCTCGCTGGTCTTCCCTCCCACTCACCTGTATTATATATACTTTTTGTGCAGGTGAAGCAGTGAACTCTTGTTTGAAATCTGTGATTATGAATGTAGAATAGATATGTATGTTACCCTTTCCTTTTAACACTTTTCACTTTCATTACTTTTCCATTGCCAAGCTGATATTTATTTAGGAACAAGAAATGAACAAAAGATTTGAAGAATTAATAAATGGATACCTGCTCCCTTTACATCTTACTTTTCCCAGCTTGTAGGGTTACATAGATGTCTTGGCTGCCTCTCTTGGAGAATGTCAGACTGATGCATAAGTAGATGGAATTTCAGTGGATGCACTAAACACTGTAGTAATGATTCAATGTTTATTTCAGAAATCAAGGAGTACTGTGACGCACAGTCCCAAGAAGCCACTTGACCTGCAGCAGTAGCAGCAGCAGCAGCAGCAGTCATCACCACACTAACCAACACATTCTACAGAAAAGTCTTGTCATTCATGCAGAGGTTTATTTTACATTTACTTCTTAAATCCATATTATTAACATCAGTCGGTATTTTCTTTACAAATTGTGGCAGCCTTATACATCATTCATCTTTAATTTATGCCAGAAAGTTTGGGTGAGAATAAAAACTACATATTACAACAGTATCCAACAAAGTAGTTGTTGCCTTGCCATCTTAATTAAGATGATTTAGTGCAAGTTTAAAGATTTACCGGTGTTAATGTTTGGTCTAATCCTTCACGGTATCTCCTTGCCTTGGTGTGCTGAGACTGCATGGGGATGAACTTGATAATTATGCAGACATACAGTATAAAAATTTCAGACTAAAGTGGGGGTTGCAACTTTCTTAAGGTTCTGGATTACTGGAGGCTTTGGCAACAATTACTTTGTTGGATGCCATTCCTGTGCACGTTATGAACCATCACGTCTTATCTTGGAGGTGAAGGTTTAGTATATAATCGTGAATTGGAAAAATACTTTTCTTGGAGGTTTTTAGTATATAATCGTAAATTGGAAAAATACTTTACTTTTAAAAAATCTTACAGCAAGTCCACATAAAAGTTAGCATACATTTATATGAAAATGTTACAAACATTTATATGAAAATGAGAGAAAAGATACTCAGTGATGTTATATATAGTGCATGACTTGTAGTGGGGATAACACTTGTATTGTCACTCTGGAAAGTCACACACTAACACCAAAAGCAATCAAGGAAATGCCAACATATATTCCATTTTTCTTTCTTTTTAGTAGATGGTTGCCTTGTGATGAAGGAACTTGCTCAAAAATATTTCCTAAAAATCTAAATGTTCACAAGTGAATGGTGAGTACGTTGTGAGAGAAAGATATGAACAGACAGGCAGGCAGGCATTTAAATGTAAATTAAATGTCAGTAACCTTTGGTAATGGTCAAAGAATTAATGGTGTGGAAGCTTGTGTGAAATCCCTGATGAAAGATAAATATACCAGCCACTGGATTCACAAAACTCAACAGGATGACACCCCCCCCCCTCACCCATTGTAGTATTTGCTGGACTGGTAATTCCTTCTTCCATACTCATCACTCTCCTTCTCAGACCTGTACTTCCTCTTCTCGCTATCCCTTCTGCTGTCATCATGATCTCTGTGGTCACTGACAAACCTCCCTTGCCTGTGGTGAGAATATTCCCTCCTGTGATCCCTGTAATTCCCACGATCCCTATAATTCCCATGACCTCTGTACTCCCCTTGATCCCTGCAGCCTCCTTCCTTCCTGTAGTCTGGATGCCTAAAGTTGCCTCTGCACTGTCTGCTGCAGTCAAATCTGTCAGCAGGGAGTATTGGCAGCTTAGGCAGGCTCTTCTTGCAGTGCTGGAACATATCAAATACTGGTCATTTCATAGACAAGGAGACAAGGAGCTGCTATAAAGTAGAGAGGAGGGATTCAGGGGATTCTGAACTTTGTTGGGATCTATGTACAGTAGAAACCTCAGTTCACAAACCAAAACAAGTTTTCCCATTTAAATTAATTAAAATACAATTAATCTATTCCAACCTCAGAAACTGCATTATTATTATTATTATTTTTTTATTTTTTTATTTTTTATTTATTTTTTTTTCTTTGACAAGAATGAAGTTACAGTAACCACAGAAAGGTGTAAGTTTCTTGGACATCAGGCTATATCATGTCACTGATATGAAGGTCAGGTGCCTTCCCAGCTGTTTGACCTGGGAGCCCTTACCTTACTCCATCTCTAAATCACATGCCTTCATAAATTAATTAAGTCTGCCACTTCCTATTTCAACTTTCAGAATGGTTGGAAAGAGTTATTTGAGAGGAAAAGACAAAATCTTGCCTTGCACCAGGCATGGGTTGGCTGGAAGGAAATATTTGAGCATACAAGTCTATGTAAAATGGGGATTGTTACACTACTCATGACAGCACATGCTTTCCAAATTCCACCTTGTGTCTGTGATCCAGGAATTCTTGACAACCTCACGTCTTATAAACCTGTCTAACAGATGCACTCTTTCTTTGGGCATCCAGACAATGGGACATGAGGTGAAATGTAATTGGACAACAGAGCACATACTGTTATGCAGAAAAATCCCTCCTTTACAGTCTTGCTCCGATATTTCCTTCCAGCCAGTGCATGTTTGGTGCAAGGCGAGATGGTGTCTTTTCTCTCCAATCATTATCATCTTTATAACCATCCTGAAAGTAAAGTAAAAAGAGGCAGGCTAAATAAGAAGGCATGCAATTTACTAGAGGTGGAATGGGGTAAAGGAGATCCAGGTCTAGCTCCTCTCCAACAGCTGGGAAGGCACCTGACTTGGGTGACTTGCCAGTGTGTGATAATCACAATGTTCACGGCAGGCATGCCAAAACACAAGTGTGTGTGTGCTTGCCAGCTGAGGGGGTCTGCAGGGTGTTTGTGCATTCACACACAGAAACACTGTTCAAGAACCATGGCAAAAATTCTTAAAAAATATTCATGAAGTGATTTGTTCATAAATAGGAATGTTCACGAACCGAGGTTCCACTGTGTGTAGTTTAAGGTGTAGTTGTGTGGTGCACTTCAAAGAAATTAAATTGGAGGAAGAATGTTAGGGCTATGCTTTCAGTGACAGTTAGTGACTGGAAATATTTATATTTAAGAAGGATAATGATGAGCATACTTGAGTGATGCAAGCAGATGAAGAATTGTCACCACCAGTGTCAGGGAAGCAGTAAAAATATTGCCTGTGAATGATGAGAGGAAAAGGTAGAGTGATGTCTGACCAACACCTAATGGAGGGAGGGAATTTTTGCGAGTAGATTTAAGATGAATGAGAGCAGGAAAAGCTGACAGAAGTGCTGAACAAGTAAGGTGAAAGGTGATAGAGTAATAGGAGAAGAGAATCACAGGGAGGTGGAAGGATAGAGTAAAAGAAGTCCAGCCAGCACATCTTGACATGATTGGTGAGTTGCATGTGACCAACTAGCATGTTAGTTATTTTTACCACTGTATTCACCACAGAGAAGCTGCATGCCAAAAATACCTACTAAATGGCAATACTCAAGTTCTTCCCACTTGCTTTGATTGACAATATGGGTCGGTTTTAATTACTTTTCTTGAGAAATATGTGCCTTTTTATGAAGTATCACTTACCTCATCCCATCTGCAGCATTTTGTGATGCATGCATATACAAGTGCACAAATTTCTCGTGATGTCAAAGACTTACACAGTGAGTGACTGTATGGTACAAATCAGGACTGCATACAAGAAAATGTGCCACCAAACTGGAGTAAATTGAGTTACAGTACATCACCTGGCTTCTAGGTTTGAGGCTTCTGGAGAGCATGATATGCTCCGCCACTCACACTGACATCCAGAAGAATCATGGGGTTCTGTTCCTTCAGCTGTCTTGCTCCAATAATGATGGGATTTTCCTCTAACTGCCACTATGTGTCAGCCAAAGTCCCACCACTTAACCTTAGGACGACATACTCCACACAGTGTTTGTGGCAGGAAATATCACACTTTCCACAACCCTCAAACTTCTGTTCTAATGTGATCTCTGGGAGAGTGGGGGTGCTTACAGATGGAATGAATCAACAAAGTGTGTGTGTGTGTGTGTGTGTGTGTGTGTGTGTGTGTGTGTGTGTGTGTGTGTGTGTGTGTGTGTGTGTGTGTGTGTGTGTGTGTGCTTGCTTTATCTTGGCTATTTTCCTTTGTCGAGACTGCCTGTGAACTGTGCAAATTTTCTCTGCCTGGAGAAAAGATAAAATAAGCTACACATCAAACAGTGTGAACTGATTTGCATGGGTAATATACAATAGCAGCAAACACCCATATTGATCTGGTGGTGGATTACAAGCATTTTTCTTTTTAAAAAACTCTTACAGTTCACTTGCTGCTGCTCCCACTGGCCACTGATTGTGTCTAGGTTATGCAGTCATGCCTGCTGACTCACCAGTGGAGACGTGATGCAAGTCAGTGACGTGACATGAATCAACAGTCGTATGAATGAGTTGTGTAAATAATTGGTCTTTCTTCACATTATTTTTTTTCTAAAAGTTAATACTTTGATATCATACATTATGTTTTCACACCAATATTTTCAAAAGATAGGGGAAGGAGGCAGAGAGCATGCAGAGAGCACAATTTGCAGATCAGCTTGGCTTCAGCAACTATACTCCCTTGTGACTGAATATCCATCCCAGTGATGTGAAGTAATTTTCATTACTCTAGGCTGATATCTTAAAAAAAGAGGCAGATGAAACAAAGCATCCACACTTGAGCATGCACACACATTAAGCTGATGTCTCAATAAAAAAAGGAAAGCTGAAACAAAGCACCACACATGTGTAACAACAGACATACACACTACCTCTGTAAACTGGTTATCCTTCTCAGTATAGCAAGAGGCTGCTTCCTCCTCCAGCTCAGCCAGAAGCTCGGGGTCGAGAGGCACCATGTCCTCCCCGTCTTGTGCCATTGTGCTAATACTGCTGGTGCTTGGGAAGGCCAATGAGGAGAGAGTCTGAAACTGAGTGTTTTCATTTAATACAGATAGAGGGAAGTCTGGTGAAAGCTGGTAGTACAGTGGAATGTGAACCAACTGGTATTAAAAAAAGGAATACTGCACTGGTGGCTGACTGAGAGAAGTGAGACATACAGCTGTTATGAGTTAGGTGTTTTGAATATTATACTGCTTCAGAAGATAAGCAGAAGTAGAATGAAACTGCATGAAAGAAGTATGAAGAGAAAAGGGAGAAATATAGAATACTTTTAACGCATGCAGAGCTGGTTATACAAGGAAGTGGTACCAACAGCACTGTGTGGGGCTGCAGCATGTAATGTGAGAGCAGGTGAGAGAAGGAAATGAACTGTAATAGAGATGGTGTCTGCAAAACACATGTGGAAATAATACATCTGACCTGGATCAAGTGAGGAATGAAAAAAAGCAATGAAAAGCTGGAAGAGGCAACCAATGCTACAAATTATATGTAAAGCTGCACACTGTAAAAGTAGATTGAATCTTGTGTTGCCTCTAGTGTTTAGCTTCAGCCTGCTTCAATAGGGAGACTGCCTGCCTCTGTGTTTAGGAGACTGCCACTGTTCAAAAAGACATAAGCACAAAACTGTTATTTGTTAATGATTTATTAATGTAAATAAAAGATATATACATTTTAATATTTCCAGTCTATTACCTTGCTTAATTCATTAAATTTTGTAAGACCAGCTAAGGACAGACACCCCTACAAGCTTCCTACCAATATCTCTTCAAGCCCTAAATATGGTGTCCAAATCCATTGAGAGAGAGAGAGAGAGAGAGAGAGAGAGAGAGAGAGAGAGAGAGAGAGAGAGAGAGAGAGAGAGAGAGAGAGAGAGAGAGAGAGAGAGAGAGAGAGAGAGAGAGAGAGAGAGAGAATCTTGGAGTTATAAAGTCAGCAGCAAAAACAATGACAAAATGTTCAAGTGTCAATCAACATCTGCATGCCATCCAATCACTGTATCACTTAGCCTTGCTCTCAAGTGATTAAAAAATGATCACAAGGAAAACAATAATAATTTAGTATTACCCCTTAAGAAAATTGCAGAAACAAACATATCACTCATGTAAACTCACTCATGTGCTTCTTCCATGGCCCAACATGCCCCTCCTTTTTTTATTTATTTCTTGTTTATTTGTTTTCATGATTTATCTAAAGAATAATTGCTAGATATTATTACTGTGTCTTTATTCATATATATATTTTTTAAATCAGCTTAGGGCAAAGCTGACTGAAAAGGTGATTACAAATATTTTTAGTGCAAAATTTTATGTGATGGCAAGATTTAAGGGTGCACCATTAAAAGAAGGAAGGAGGCAGCAGGCACAGCTTCTACATCAGCCATGCATACACCAACAGCAGTTACTTGGACACACTGCAAACTGAATGCAAACTGAACACAACTCCAACAAGATAGAAGCAAACATTCTGACCACTACAACATCATACTTCAAAGGTAAATATTAGCTAATAAATTCTGTTCCAACTTTTGCATACTTACATTTCTTAGTGACCAGTTTCTCTAGAATGAGTCCATAGAAACCCTCCAAGGAAGCTTTGAAGTGGGTTGTGCTGGCTTTGCTTTCTGGTTCAAATATCCTGGAAAAGAAAAAAAAAAGCAGTCAGGTGGATCTGGTCTCTGGTTCAAGGAAAATCAGTTCATATCAACTAACTTTGGTTTCTGGTTCAAATATCATCTAATGGAAAATAAGCTATCAGCTAACTTTGGTATCTGACTCAAATATCACGTAAAGGAAAAAAGTATCAGTCTTGCACCACTGAGAAACACTGACTGATAGAAGAAGTGTTCAGAAAACTTTACACCCACAATGACAACTGGAGCAAGGTTCTTCAAAGTAAGGGAGCCTCCCTGCACTATGCACAATAACTGAGCATGTATAACACCAATATAAGTATGGTTGGGTGGCCATTTTTGCTGTAATATCAAAGCACAGAGCACACCACCTCCTCGGTTTGGGTAACCCAAATCACCCGAGTCATGCAAAGAGAGCGTTCAGTTGAGAACTGGGTGACCTGGGTAACCCAAGTCACTTAACTTAACGCACCCCTGGTCTCTGACATGGAAGCTGTGGCCATTCCAAGGAAAATCAGCAAAATACCTCATCAGATCCCCACACTAGCAGAGACAAAATGCCAGAGGCACCTCTGCTTAGGAGGATCCTGAGGAGGGATTGGAGCAATAGGACAAGATGCAGATATGAGACTGTGATTGGAGGAGCCCAATGGAGAAGAGAGGATGACAACATAAGCAGAAGGATTAGAGGTCAGGAACAAACACATAACTAACAAAACACATGTTTGAGTGCAGCTCACCTCTCCCACTCCTGAGCAGCCTGACCTCCTGACAGTCACCAAGTCAAAAGCAAGGTCAGCAGGGTTCCTGAGGGTCTGGACCATGAGGTGGGGGTGTCCCAGGATGGTCACCAGCTGGGATGCCTCAGACAGTGGAATGGAGATGTTTACAAAGTTATCCCATGAGTTCTCTGTGAGTTTGGCACCACAGGAGCAACACAACACATAGTCTGTGAGGAACACCAGTTGTTAACACCACCCAGGAACACCACCACTCACCAGTCAAAAATCATGGTCAGTACTCATTATCCTAAGAGACATTCTATTTTACCAGTCAAATACATAAAGTCACCCATGACACACCTTCAATCACTAGTCACCAGTCACACTCCTCAGGCACCACTCATCAATCAAGATCCTCATCATTACTCACTATCCTAAATGACATCCTAAGTCACCAGTCTACTCTGAAATTCTTAGTCACCAGTCTCCAGTCAATAGTTAATAGTCTGACATCCTTAGTCACCATTTTGACATTCCCAGACGTCAGTCATCAGTCCAGTGATTATTACTACGACTGTCACTTGAGACCCTCTTATGAATAGAATGCATGCATCAAAATGTCTTCATGTGAAACGTCACTTAGTGCAGAAAGGCATTAAAAACATTTTCAATTTACAGGAAAGATGCACATGTAAGTGCAGGAATCAAAGATGAACATGAACACGCTTTACAAAATACTGGAATGGTAGCAATGTTCCCTCCCACAGTAGGTTGACCAGGTAATGAATGTGTTACACAGGCTGTGATGTCACTCCATATGTACAGGAAATTCTTTACAAAAGAGAGGACTTTACTTTGGAGAATGCTTCACTAAATATAATGAGCTCATTACTCTCACTTCAAAAGCCAGTGAGGCTTATTTCGTGAAAAGACAAAGGCAAAAATTCTTTCATCTATTTAATTTACTTAAACTAAGATAGAAAATATATTCTGTCCTTTTTCAGTAACAATAAGAAACACTAGTCTTTAGTAATTCCTAGTGAAGGAGAGTCACTGCACTACTACTGGGACGACTCAACCACAAGAGGCGTCATGATTCCAGTTTTCATTTTCAATATTATGTTTCATTTTCAATGTTATCCTTGATTTGAATTATTGCTGACACATTTTTGTTTCCAGAAGGTTTAATACTCCGTTTTCCTGTTGATATGAAAAAAAAAAAAAACTGTTTGGGGAAAGTTTAATTAATATGGTGATAGAAAATATCTTAAATATATTTGAGGAAGTGTCAAGAACATTATGAGAGCACCACTCAGCAGCCACATTAGAAGGGAAAGAGGCTCAGGGTGTGACTTCCAGATCACCTCGGCCTGCACTGACTGTAAATATAGCAGGATTTATATCCTTACAAGACACTTAACCCTGTAAGACAACTATACTCTATTCAAGAAATTTATAAATACATTCCCTCCTACTAGGTGGTGGCATGTCAGGCTCTGGACTCATCTCTACTGGCTGATGACTTCCTGGACCATGGTGGAAGGTTTACCCTGAATTTGGTGACTTCCAGGCACTGTCTTCCACAGCCTCCCACAGCCCAAACACCTCAATAATTCCCTTATTAATTCTTACACCTCCATAATTTCTTCTTCTTGATATCTTTTCCCTAGTCTCTATAGAGTCATTGTTCTTGCCAGCTCTCCTCCAAGCATAGTCATATATATTTTCCTTTGACAATTGTTTCTGTCTCAAGTCCTTCCTTACACAGTCTATCCATATAAGGTTTAGTTTTCCTCTTGCTCTCCTGCCTTGCACCTCTATCTCCATCACACTTCTCCTGACATATGACTCTTTCCTTCTCTTCACATGGCTAAAACACTGCAGCCTTTTTTCCTGTGTCCTTTGAAACATCTCCACTAGTTTTACATTTTCTTCATATCCAAGCTCCAAATTATTGACCCATGTATCTATCTGTCCATCTGTCCATATACCAGGTTGGCAATCCCACACAGGATGGCCCAGACAAAGCACCATCCGCTCATACACACATCATTCACACTCTTAGTCCTATCAGCCCCTAATGGAGAGGGTATTCACCTAATATAGTATAAAATAACTATAACAATCTCAGTGCCACATAATCAGTTGGCTTGGTGCTTCAAACACAGAATATCAAACCAACAGGAATGAAGGAGTAAATGAGATGAAAAGATAATGATAAAAGATGTCTCTACTCTCTTCCTCCCTCAGGTCTTTACTTAGGGGATATAACAAGGATGACATGAGCAAAATCCTTAGGTTCAGTGATCAGGATAGGACAAGAAATAGTGGGTTCAAGCTTGATAAAGCTAGCTTTAAATGAGACACAAAGGAATAAGTTTTCAAATATAGTGGTTGATGAATAGAATAGACTCAGTAATCTGGTTGTTAGTGCTGAGTCATTAGGAAGCTTTAAAAGAAAACTAAATAAACTTGTGGATGGGGGTGATGGGTGGAAATAGGCAGGCATGTTTCATACAGGGATTGTCATGTTAAGGACTGATGGCTGCCTGCAGCTTCCCCTATTTTCTTATGGCTGTTAATGTCCTGTCAATATGGAGCTTTTAAAAGAAGACCAAATAAATTTAGGTATGAGGATGATAGATAGAAATCTGAAGGCATTTCTGACAGGAAATGCCAATTGTGGGTTGACAGATTCTTGCAGCTTCCCTTGTATTCTTATGTTCCCATATACTCATCCTCCATCCTCTTAATGTTGTGAAGGAGTTCCTGCAGCAAGACTCAGCATTGGGGGAGTCCATCTTATTCACCATAAGGAGTGCTGGCTTACTCAGCAGGTCAGGTGAATACAGCTCCAACTCCTGTGTGTACAGGTGTGGAGGAGTAACTACAAAGGAATATAAATGAAGGTAAAAGAGCAGCAGATTTCTTGACCCTTATGAGACTTTGTGGTAAGGTACAAAGGAACAGGAAAAAAAGAGCAGTGGATTTCTTGGCCCTCATGACAATGCTTGTGATAAGGTACAAATGAACTCAAAAGAGGATAAAGAGTAGCAGATCTGTTGGCCTTTTTTTTTTTTTGTGGGGGGGATTTGTCATAAACTACACTAATTAAGGTAAAGATGAAGACTGTGTGTGTGTGTGTGTGTGTGTGTGTGTGTGTGTGTGTGTGTGTTAGAGTGAAGGGTAAGTGCATGACAGGCTGTCCCTGTGATGTCATGCCTTGGGGCATCATGCAAACTCTGAGACACTGGTCTGGAGACAGGATGAGGCAGGATGAATCAACCAGGAGAAGGTTTACAGGAGATCACGCCTTTGTCAGGACTCACAGAAACATGAGTCTGACATGTTACCACTCAGGCCGAGGTGGTCATCACGACCTGAGTGGATTTTGGTCGACCGACTGCCCTGTCACTGCCACAAAGACTCAGCTTCCAACATGACTCAAACTTGGAATCACAAATTCATGTCCATGTGTTTACCAGCAGGGTGTGTCTGACATCCCCAAGGAAGCCACAAGCCAGACACTCATTGTAGGCTAGATGTCAACACTGTACAGAGTTTCCCCAAGTCATGATAGAGTTCTGTTCCAACACCATGTCATAAATTGACAAAAACAGAATCAAAACTAAAACATTTTGTCCACATACAACCATAAATGCACAGAATCAGTATTAAGAGCACTAGCAAATAACTCTCCTATTAGTTAGAATGAGAGTAAAGCTGCCAATCAACACAACACAACAGCAAGTCAAAACTGTAAACACACAGACATCACATTCACCCAAAGTTCCTCAGCCCCACACACCCCTGCAGGGCACTGGGCACACACACACTCACCCTGTTGACCAGCATGACATTCTCGGTGGGTGAGCGGTATGGGTGTTTGGGTGACAGCCGGAAGCCGTTGATGTCCACCACAAAGAGGAGGAAGTGTGTCCGCTCCACGTGGCGCAGGAAGCGGTGCCCCATCCCCACGTTGGCCCAGGCACCCTCAATGAGTCCTGGCAGGTCAGCGATGGTCATCCGCCGCATGTCACTGTACTCCACCACATCCAGGGTCGGCTGCAGCGTCGTGACTGGTGGAGGAAACAAAGTATAACGTTAGAAATTTAAATGATGAGTTATTTCAGGAGAGCAGCATAAAATTAGGCTTATAATGTGCTGTTTTGTTTCTCTTCAGTTGATTTTGCATTTTGTGTTTGTCTGATATGTTGTATCTGTACTATTTTAATAATAATAATAATAATAATAATAATAATAATAATAATAATAATAATAATAATAACAAAAATAATAATCTATTTATCTATCTATTGTTACAAGTTCCTAGTTAACCAAAGTTGGAGTCAGGTCATGAGCTTGGGATGAATTGTGGCTGGCCAATGGAAATGTACATGCCAGGCCCAGGTGGACTTAACCTAAGCCCAGGTCGGGGGTAAAGCTGACAGATATTCTTGGTGGGCTGTAGTGAGCTGTGTTGTGCCTCTGCTTGGGAGTGGTGGGTTTGCTTGTAGCTGCTACACTCTATGCAGTGGATAAGTACATGTACCTTCAGTTTTCATGATACTTGTCTTGGTTTATTCAGTGAGAGCAGTTAGGTTATTTAATGCTGTTTTGTGGTGGTGGTTTTGGTGAAGTGCTTTGTGGTTTGTCAGTGATTATCAACCATGGTGAGTTTATGGTGTATGTTATTATTTCCTGTTGCTAGTCTAGTAGTGAATCATGAGAGTACTTAATCTGTTTGTCAAACTGCAGTGATGTAACATCTGCTGGCCTGTCTATCCTTTCATTTTTCAATAGGCAGCTTTGTTTGCTATAAATTGTTCAATATATTAAGGTAAAGTTTACAAGCACTTGATTTCCTTTTACCCCTGACCTGAGTTATGCAATGGATGATGTTCTTGTCTTAAAGTGAACATAACAACCTTGAGTCAGGTTATCCAAACTTGCTTATTCACTTGGCCAACTGCCTCCATCTCATAATATTATCTATGCTGATAAGGAGAAATAATGTGTAATAATAATAATAATAATAATAATAATAATGATAACAACAATAATAATCTATCTAAATAAAATAAAATTCATAAAATAAAATAAAATGTACTACTACTACTACTACTACTACTACTAATAATAATAATAATAATGATAATAATAATAATAATAATAATAATAATAATAATAATAATAATACAGATTTCATTGAATTATTTTTTTATATGCTTCTCCTCTAATTAATTCCTGTATTCAGTTTTATTACATGCATGTCATGTTTATGAAGCAATCACTTGTACCTAAAAAAGTACTTTCTACATAACTTTCATGAGCCCAAGACAGATTAGCAAAGTAGAGGCATGAAAAATATTCATAGTTGTCTAGTCTTGGGAATGGTTCTCTGTTTCCTTGGGCAGGCTGTGGCTCAGAGGCAGGAGATGAAAATGATGAATTGTATGAACTATGGGAATACTTCTAGACTGAAGTGTGGTGACAGACAGACAAACATATTTATGGACAGAGAGAGAGAGAGAGAGAGAGAGAGAGAGAGAGAGAGAGAGAGAGAGAGAGAGAGAGAGAGAGAGAGAGAGAGAGAGAGAGAGAGAGAGAGAGAGAGAGAGAGAGAGAGAGAGAGAGAGAGAGAGAGAGAGAGAGAGAGTACATATAGTGAGAATACATAAAACAGTATAAAGTAAAGGCAATGAGCAGTACAGTCAAAAAATCAAGCAAACATGAGGCAGAGTGAAGTGGAGATGATGTGAACAAGGAGAGAGAGGTGAAGAACACTCACAGGGGTAGCTGGCCACCTTGGGTCTGGCCCTGGAGATGGCCCACAGCAGTGTGGACTTGCCAGCATTAGGGAAGCCCACCAGACCCACATCGGCCAACAGCTTCAGTTCCAGCTTCACAATGTGTCCCTGTGGATGCGGGAACATAGGAACATGAGAACACATCATCAAAAGGGGTAGTGCAAGAAGCCAGCAGGTTTGTACATAGTTTTTTCTCACCTCCACAGCTGCTAACTTTGCACAGGTGCCTTATATGTCCATGCACAGAGTACATTTCACAAGTATGAGAGGAGGTTTCCATTTCAAGACACTTATCCTCCAATTATTGATGATCCTTTTTGACCTCTCTTTAGGGACTGGCATTCTAGTGAGCCTTTTTTTCTTTTTTAACCTTTTCTTGCTGTTGGCCAGTGACCCACTTACATAAAAAACAAATCAATCAATAAATGAATAAGCCAAGGAAGTGCCAGTGTTCCTGATGCCCCACCAGTACCCACCTGTCCCTTCTGCCCATTGTACTGGTTGCTGGGGTTGCTGCCCTGCCCACCTCAAGCCACCAACACCCTGTCTCCTGCACAGTTTATCTCACTTGAAAAAAATAAAAATAAATAAATAAATGAATAAAGGAAGAAAAGATAAAAATCACATCTTAACTTAGGGAAATATTTCTACTGATTACAGCTTAACCATCCTACACACACACACACATATATATACACTAACAACTGATTACTGAGTCCATTCCATTCATCCACCAGTCTATTTCAGAGCCAATTCTTTCCTGTCAATAAAAAAAATTCTCCTAACAAGAGATCAAAGAGAAAATAAAGACAGGGTGAAAAAGGAAAAGGGTGAGAGTGCCATCAGGAAAAAGGTGAGAGTGGCATCCTCACCCAGCAATTTCTGGTGCTGCTCGAGCCAGACAGTGGTGCCGGTAGGGACAGGAATGGTCAGCTCAGCGCCAGCCTCCCCACAGATGCGATACTTGCGACTGTCCCTGCCAGCTGCCCCAACCCACCGCTGGTCTGGCCGAGCCTTGCACAGCTTCAGCAGACTGTGGCCTGTGAGGGAAAGAGACAGACAGAGAGAGCAGGGTAAGAGGGATATGGTCTGTGAGAAGGAGAGCAGGGTGAGAAGTGGTCTGTGAGAGGGAGAGCAGGGTGAGAAGTGGTCTGTGAGAGGGAGAGCAGGGTGAGAAGTGGTCTGTGAGAGGGAGAGCAGGGTGAGAAGTGGTCTATGAGAGGGTGAGTAGAATGAGAAGTGGTCTATGAGAGGGAGAGCAGGGTGAGAAGTGGTCTGTGAGAGAGAGAGCAGGGTGAGAAGTGGTCTGTGAGAGGGAGAGCAGGGTGAGAAGTGGTCTGTGAGAGGGAGAGCAGGGTGAGAAGTGGTCTGTGAGAGGGAGAGCAGGGTGAGAAGTGGTCTGTGAGAGAGAGAGCAGGGTGAGAAGTGGTCTGTGAGAGGGAGAGCAGGGTGAGAAGTGGTCTGTGAGAGGGAGAGCAGGGTGAGAAGTGGTCTGTGAGAGAGAGAGCAGGGTGAGAAGGAAGTTTCCAAGCCTCATTCCCTGTCATAACAAACAGTGTTTAAATGTCATGCCTCACTTCCTGTCATAACAAACGTAGTCTCTCTATGTCACTTCCCATCACAACACACACAGTGTCTCCATGCCTCACCTTCCTTCCCCTCCACATACACTTCACCCCCTGCGCCACCCACTTCCCTGAGAAGACCTAATACAGTGGGACATGAGAGATACAAGAGGACATGGAAGGAAGATAAAAAAAAAGATAGTTACACAAGGAATATGAAAATGAACAGCTTTCCCATCCAGTCCATAGAATGGGATGGGAAAGTACAGAGAATACATCAATCTTTTTAAGGGTTAAACACCATGAGATGCAAAGACAGGACACCACAAGTATAGGTTCCCTCCCATACATTACAACTAGATAAATACAACTACATAAACACACACACACACACACACACACACACACACACACACACACACACACACACACACACACACACACAAGGTTTCAAAACACTTGTCCTTCAATTTTTGACTACCGCTTTGGACCCTTTTATGGGACTGGCATTTCAGTGGCCATTTTTCTTTTATTGGATTTTTGTTGCCCTTGGCCAGTGTCCCTCCTACATAAAACACACACACACACACACACACACACACACACACACACACACACACAAAAGGGAATCTATTCATGGGATACACTGGAACTCCCTGTCTGCTTCTGTATTTCCTCCTTCCTATGAATTGAACTCTTTCAAGACAAAGGTTTTAAAACATTTATCCTCTCATTCTGACCTTTCTTTTGAGACTGGCACCTCAGTGGTCTTTTTTTCACTATTTATTCCCCTTGGCCTGTGTCTCTCTTACATAAAATAAATAAATAAATAAAATAAAATACATTAATGCAAGGAATGGAAATACTGGACTGGGCAGATACTATGCACTGTGATAGTGTACACTGTGACTGGCTCATGACAGCTGCTGGCCTGCCTGTTTCACATGGCCAGGGGAGTGAAGCAAGGCAGCTGGTGAGACTGTTCAGGGGTGCAGGGAGACAAAACTTCATGGTTAGGTTTGGAAGTTGAAATATACCGTCAGACTTCATTTAAAATTAAAATTTACTCATGAAAATGGCATCAAACTATCATACTGTGTTCTGCAACTGGCCAGGCTCAGTTTTACAAGAGCAAGGATTGATGCCACTTACCTTGCTGTCACCAGTCAATAACACTTCATACACAGTCATGCTGTTCCGAGGGGAATGATAGAGGGGAGTAGAAGAAAAAGACCAGGGGAGATATACATGGAAAGTTTGGTGAAGCTGACAAGTGCAAGGATGACAGCAGTGCAGATGATACAAGCTACACAATGCAGACAAGAGTAGAGGTCCATAGTTGCTAATGTACTGGAGGATAAGACACTGCAGTAAGGTAAGGTAAGGTAAGGCAGGCCATTGATGCATGGCAGTTAGAGTGACTTGTTACGGAGCGTCCACATGGGTGAACCTTCCAAGTTAACCCAAGTGGTTATAGTGTGGTGTTCAACTGTACTACTTTTGTGTCATGAGACAGGCATCATGTGTGGCTGTGATATTTAAGGAGTCAGACACCTACCATTGACTGACAAGTAAAAGAATGGTGACAGCAGCCATTCCAGTTTATCAGAACCTTTTTCTCCATTGAAATTCATCCCAATAGCTTTCAAAGAAAACATTACTAATTCCTTTTTATCCCACACATTACTTTTAACTTATGCTTAGCCTTTCTCCAGTAAAATACAGATAAACTGATTTTTTAAAGAATCCAGCATTTATTTTTCCTGTGCACATACATTAGCTGCCCATCATAACATTCCACTGTGCTGCCAGGCTGCCTCACTCACCTGGCATGGCAGCACTGTAGCAGAGACACATCACTGGCAACTCATACCACCATGATGCAGGACCCAGCCAGGAGGGACACACATTCTCCATGACTGCCAAAAATTTCTTCTTCCCCTTCCCAGCAACACAAAATTTCATCTTCCCCTTCCCAGCAACACAAGATCTCTTCTTCCCCTTCCCAGCAACACAAAATTTCATCTTCCCCTTCCCAGCAACACAAGATCTCTTCTTCCCCTTCCAAGCAACACAAAATCTCTTCCTCTTGCCAGCAACACAAAATCTCTTCCTCCTCCTGTACAGCAATACAAAACCTCCTCCTCCTCCTCCTCCTCCTCCTCCTGTAATACCACCTTAGTTAATAAGTTCCTAATTTTAAGCTTATATTTATTACATATTATTTTTTGTATCCAGTACAATATAAATTTTGTCCTTACTGGATTATTAATAAACCATTTATGATTATTATTTGCTAATGCATCAGTGTAGCATCAAAACATTACTACACCCTGCCTGCTCATGTTTGTTTGTTATCAACAAGGAACACAAGTCAGTCCTTTGCTCTGCCAAACATTACTTCCATGGACTGCCATACCTGCACATTTGACAGAGAGAGAGAGAGAGAGAGAGAGAGAGAGAGAGAGAGAGAGAGAGAGAGAGAGAGAGAGAGAGAGAGAGAGAGAGAGAGAGAATTAGGTTAGTTTAGAAAGCCAAATTCCAGTGATTTTTGCTTCTCCATACGAAAATTTACATTTCTTTTTCGTGGCTGTTAGACGATTCATGTTTCTAATAATACTGTTGTGCCTACCCCTCACTCCGGGCGGGCGTGTTATCCACACGGGCACAGATCAAGAAACTTGAGCAGCGGGGCCTCAAATAAGTAGCACTCTGAACGCCGGGACAAAACACACACACACACACACACACGAGGCCGGGGCACAAGGGAAAACACGGGCACTATTTCCTAGGTTTATCGACAAATCCTCCGCAAGTACACTGCTTTACAAGTTTACAGGGGGCACCACAAGTCTCCCAGGGCACGACAGGCACTCAACAGGCAGGGAAACACTTACAAAGCAGGCAGGCACACGCTGGCCTCCTCTCTGGCCACGCGTCTCCCCTCTCTGCCTGTTCCCGCTTCTCCCAGTGCTGCCACCTCCACAGTGCTGCCACCCGCACCCATACCCCTGCTGTAACAATACCGAAAAAAAGAGATTGAGACATGTGTCTCAATTCTGTTTTCATCTGACAGATACACTGGGTTCAGTTAAGTTGGGCTAGGCTAGATTAGGCTAGATTAGGCTTACAAAAATTTCGTTCTTTAATTTAATTGGTCATTCATTTTATACGAGTATATATCATTATTTTATTTATTTATTTTATGTAAGAGAGTCATTGATCAATGGCAACGAGAGGCAGAGAGTTAACTCTTGCAATTGAGAGGAGGACAGAATAGTGGTGATTGATTGAGAATACTGGTTAACTCTTGCATTAGAAAGGTGGACAGAATAGGGGTGAGAGAAAGAAGAAAGTCTTGTGCATGTGCTTGTGATAGCGAGAGAGAGGCTGAAGACAGTCAGAGAGAGAGAGAGAGAGAGAGAGAGAGAGAGAGAGAGAGAGAGAGAGAGAGAGAGAAAGGGGGGAGGGTAGGAAGAGGAGGAGGAGGAGGAGGAAAATAAGAAGAAAACATGCCCCGGGTCTATCATTTTTGTGAGTGACCTTTACCAGACAATGGTATGAAAAATTAGTTATCAATTTTTCCAACTAGTAGTACCTTATTGATTCACCTCTCACCTACCTAATAATAATAGTAATAACAATAGTAACAATAATGATGATAATAATAATAATAATAATAATAATAATAATAATAATAATAATAATAATAATAATAATAATAAAAATAATAATATTAATGACAATAATAATAATGATAATAATGATAATAATTATAATAATAATAATAATAATAATATAATGATAATAATAATAATAATAATAATAATAATAATAATAATAATAATAATAATAATAATAATAATAATATTTTTTTGTATTTTCGCTATAAAAATATTAATGTATTATGGTATGTATACAATGGAAACACACACACACACACACACACACACACACACACACACACACACACACATAACAACAACAACAACAACAACAACAATAAAATGCAATGAAAATATGCTACTACTATTACTACTACTACTACTACTACTATTACTACAAAATAATGAAATAATATATATATATATATATATATATATATATATATATATATATATATATATATATATATATATATATATATATATATATATATATATATATATATATATATATATATATATATATATAATATTTTTTTCTCTCAAACAAAATAAATAAACAAACAAACAAGTAAATAAAAAGAATAATAATAAATTTTCTTTGTTTGTTTGTTTACTGTGGTTGAAGTGACGTGGGATTTCAAGGGTGTTTTTAAGGTTCTAGTGTTAGATTAACAACATTTCTATTTTCCAAAGGCCCTAGTTGAAGTTACAAGGGCTTTTTATGGGTGTTTTTAAGATTCTAGAGACAGATTAACAATATTTCTGCATTACTAACAGGAGAAACACTCTTGAGAACCCTGCTAACTGTATTTAAAAGGCTGTATTTCTGTGGTTTTCAAGGGTGTTTTTAAGGTTCTAGTGACAGATTAACAACATTTCTGCATTACTGACATGAGGAACATCCTTGAGAACCCTGCTACCTGTATTTAAAAGGTTGTAGTTGAAGTTACTGTGGTTTTCAAGGGTGTTTTTAAGGTTGTAGTGACAGATTAACAACATTTCAACATTCCTAAAGGGAGAAGCACTCTTTAAAAGGCTCTATTTGAAGTTATTGGAATTTAAAGCACAAAAAAATAAATATATAATAAAAATAATCATAAAAACACTCCCAAACACACCCAAACAACATTTCTACATTCCAAACACCCTAGATGATATTCCAAAGGTTTTTTTAAGGGTGTTTTTAAGATTGTTGTGACAGATTAACAATATTTCAGCATTGGAGACTTCAATGTTTTTCAGTACGGCGTCGCAACTGCTCGTGATCGGTCTTGTCTCTTTCGTTTGGAGCTATTTCTGGTTTTTGGTATGCGCGTTTTTTAGCGGAGAGACAATTCTTCATTTCTGAGTTTTGGCTTAATTGTTTTGCCCTAAAAACACGAAAAAAATTATATTGAAAATGTACGAAAATCACTTTTTTTTTTTCTCTTCCATTTTCTCTTTTCTTTTTCCGCTCAAGCGACACGTTCCAGAGGCAGCTCAACACAAAGTGAGAGGGAGAGAGAGAGAGGGAGAGAGGGAGTGGGCGAGGCGGTGTATTGCAAGTCTTAATAAAAAGAGAAAGTTTTGTGTGTGTGTGTGTGTGTGTGTGTGTGTGTGTGTGTGTGTGTGTGTGTGTGACCATGCTCGTGCTACACAAAGGAGAGTGAAGGAGTGGGGAGGGTGAGGGAGTGTGGTGGGGGGCGTGGTGGGGGGCTGGGTGAAGAGAGTGGTGAGGGTAACACAATAATGCGTGCTGCACTGTACAGAGGGGTCGCCGCCCCCGGCCAGTCCCCCCTCCGCCACACACACACACACACACACACACACACACACACACACAGCAAGCGCTACCTGGGAGAAGCGGGCCTGGGTCTCCATGATGTCAAAGAGCTGCATCTTATGGTGGAAGGCCTGGGCGCCCTGTGCAGGCGACGGAGGGCTCAGCGCTACGCCCGCGCTGGGGAACCCGTGCGCTGTATGCCGCAGCTCCAGGCTGGAGAAGCGGCGCTGGGCGGTGCCCGAGGGCGAGGTGAGTGAGCCGCCGGGGTCTGGGCCGCGCTGCCGGGACACCGCAGGGGAGCTGAAGGCGGAGCGGCTGCGGTAGTTGTGGGGCAGCGAGTGCTGGCTGCTGTTGTGCCCCGCGGAGTGCGCCGGCAGCCCGTCTGGCCTCTCCGGGGCGCCACCCCCGCGCTAGTGACGGTCGCCAGCGTGACGGGTGCCTCCTTGCGGGAGGGCGACAGGAACCTACAGGTCGTGGAGCTCGTGGAGGCGCCGTTGGTGGCGGGGCTGCCGCCTCCCGCCAGGTGGGTGAGGCTGCCGGCGCTGCTGCTGCTGTTACATTGGTACAGCTTGCCCCGCTCCGCCCCGCCGCCCTCGCGGGGCCGCGCCAGCTGCAGGCGCGTCTCGATGGTGCGCAGCAGCGTGTGGCCGTGCGGGCGTGCTGAGGCCGCCCGCCAGGCCGCGCAGGGCGTGCTCTGAGCAAGATGCGGGCAGGGTCTTGTATCCTGTCTCGGGGCTGTGCAGGTTGCGGGGCGCCGGGGAGCGGGACTGACGGCTCCGCGGCTCCTCCCTGCTGCCCTCCAGGCGCGCCTCCTCCAGCTTGGCGCCCGTGAACTGCGCCTCCAGGTACGCCAGCATGCTCATGTTGGCCTCGTGTGCCGCCTGCACCCTGCCCAAGTCGCCGCCGCCCGTCTCCTGCCCGTAGAGAGTGAGGGGGCGCAGCGCGTCGTCCAGCGCGGCATGGCGCCCCCCGTTGAGCAGGGCGTGGTGCGGGAGTGGGGCAGGGCCGCGCAGGAGCGGGCTGGGGCGGGGCTGGACTGGTCCTCCTCGTGGCGGGGGTCCTCGTGGGGCGGCGCGCTGCTCTGCTCGGAGCCCGAGCTCTCCTCGCAGCCCGGGCTGGCCTCCTTGCCTGACGTGGTGCCCGAAATGGCCCCGGAGTCCTGGGAGTCTGAGGAGCGCTCCCCATTGGCCAGGGTGGCCCTAGCAGCCGCCCCACCGCCGCGCCCCCTGCCGCCGCCGCCGCCGCCTCTGTCGTAGCCATCCAGCAGCACTTTGCCGCCGCCGTTGTGCAGCAGCGTCAGGAAGAAGGCCTGCGGCGCGTCACTGCCCCACATCACGGGGCTGGGCAGCAGGACGCTCCTGGTGCGGGACGGCCCCCCGCCATTCTTCCTGCCGCCCTGGAGCTCCTAGGGGCCGCCGCCGCCCCTGGAACATGCCGCGCACCGTCACTGTGTCCGCCGCCCGCCAGACGCGGGACGTCACCATTCCAGGAAGGGCGCCGCGCTCCACGCCGACCCCGCACCCTCACTCTGCCTGCACCACACTCATAACACAACACCGCCACCACGGTGCCTGCCGTCACACCACCACACCACAACACAACTATATGGCCCCCCATTACCCCCTAACACACCACGAGACCCGCCCCTTCACCAGTCCCAGCCCGCACCCTCAACCGAGGCAGCCACACAAAGGGCGCCTCGGTACAACTCATGTCCTCTTCTTCCTTCCTTCCTTCCCTTCTCTTCCTCTTGTTAGACCTCCTCCTCTTTCTTCCCTTCCTTCTTCTTATTGATTATTCTTTCCTCTTCCTTTTTCACATGTGTGTGTGTGTGTGTGTGTGTGTGTGTGTGTGTGTTTCTATGTACGAGAGAGAGAGAGAGAGAGAGAGAGAGAGAGAGAGAGAGAGAGAGAGAGAGAGAGAGAGAGAGAGAGAGAGAATGGTACATATTGTTCTCTCCTCTCTCCTCCTCCTCCTCCTTCCAACACTTGAATACCGCATTGCTAATTTACATAAATTTCCTGCTAATTAGGCCAGGTGTGATAATAGTAGCAGTAAAAGTAGGAGTAGTAGTAGTAGTAATAGTAGTAGTAGTAGTAGTAGTAGTAGTAGTAGTAGTAGTAGTAGTAGTAGTAGTAGTAGTAGTAGTAGTGAAACAAAATTTTGATATAAAAAAGTACCGTTTTCTTTTTCTTCCATTTCATATAATCACACACACACACGTATCGTACGTTAATGGGCAGCCTCTCTCTCTCTCTCTCTCTCTCTCTCTCTCTCTCTCTCTCTCTCTCTCTCTCTCTCTCTCTCTCTCTCTCTCTTTGTGTGTGTGTGTGTGTGTGTGTGTGTGTGTGTGTGTGTACTGATTCAACTTATCCAGTCAAAAATACGAGAGAGAGAGAGAGAGAGAGAGAGAGAGAGAGAGAGAGAGAGAGAGAGAGAGAGAGAGAGAGAGAGAGAGAGAGAGAGAGAGAGAGAGAGAGAGAGAGAGAGAGAGGTTAAACTGACGAAATTCAATACAGATTTATCTCCTCTTCCTCCTCCTCCTCCCTTTATAACAAGAAGTATACATATCTCGGCTCATTACCCTCCTCCTCCTCCTCCTCCTCCTCCTCCTCCTCCTCCTCCTCGCCAGGTAATAAGAGGTGATTACTCTCTAATTAGACAGGTGAGTGTGTGTGTTCGTTACCTGGGGATCTCATTTGCTGGTGGTGGTGGAATTAACTGCAAAATTACTACTACTACTACTACTACTACTACTACGAATAATAATAATAATAATAATATGAAGAAATATAAAAAAGACAAAATATTTCATTTATTATTTTCTCCTCTTCTTCTTCCTCCTCCTCCTCCTCCTCCTCATCTTCCTTAGCAAACTTTAAGTAACCTCCAAATAAGGAGTACAGGGTTTACAATATCACCTCCTCCTCCTCCTCCTCCTCCTCCTCCTCCTCCTCCTCCTCCTCCTCCTCCTCCTCTTTTCTTCTTATTTATCACACTTCCTCCTTATCAA